>NW_011888803.1:13246754-13281483 GCF_000151845.1 Pteropus vampyrus
GGCAAGCACAGTGTTTACCTACTCTGCCATCTTGACCACGAATCCTAGAGAATGACCGAAATTTTTGGCCTGAGTAACTTTAGAATTGGAGTTGATGTTTACTAAGATGGGTAAGACTGTGGGTGGAGCAGTTTGAAGGCGGGCTATCAGGAGTTCAGGTTTGGGCATACTAAGTTTAAGATGCTCGTTAGACTTTCCATGTGGAAATGCCCCGTGGATAGTTGGATGTGTAAGTCTGGAGTTCAAGAAAAAGGTTCAGGATAGATATATAAATTTGGAAACTGAGAGAAGATAAGCCTTAAGAAGACTGGATGTGTTCTTAAGGGTCTATCACTAGAGAGAAAATCCAAGGACTGAGCACTGGAGCATTCTAACATTGAGAATAGAAGATCAGGAAGAACTAGCAAGAACTGACTTTTGGATTTAGCAACATAGAGGTAACGAATACTTTTATCTTTAGTAATAAATAGTCTCCTATGTCTAAATGTGTTAAATTGTGTCCTAATTCCTATGCAAAACTATTTGTAAATTTAAATTCTTAAATGTGAGTTCTGGAGACACTTGTGAATCCATTGGAAACAAGAAAGAGGGGCTTCTTTTGTTGAGTCTGATGATGAATGAAAGATGAAAACTTTAAAATATCTGTCAGTTATGTTCACTTGTATCTTGATTTAAACAAAAATACATACTTCGTGTAACTATGTTTTATGCTTTAAAAAGTATATAATTACAACTATTTCCATATGACATAGAATAGCCCTGTGATATTCTATTTTTGCTATACCAGTCTTCAGCCACTTTCTTTTCAATATTTTAGAAGTTGCGCTTCTCTACTGTCATTGTTACACATCTCCAGCAAATTTCGATGTGAGATAAAAGCCACTATCTTACTCCTCCATGAGCACTCACCAATTTCTCGGTTTTAACTGTCTCAGATATGTGTCTTATCAACACATATGCCCAACACATAGGCCCAACACATCAACTTTTTCTCCATTGTCCATAATAATTCTAAACCTATTTCCACTTGCCTAACCTCCTTCCTGCCCTTCTCTCCCATCTTCAGCTTATACTATTTAGAACTGTATAATAAACTCTCTGTTTAAAATCTCCACCCAGATATGTCACAGGTGCCCTGAATTCATTCTGTTCAAAACCAAACTAATAATCGTCCCCCTCCCTCAAACTTGCTCCCCTCCTATAATTTCCTTCCCAGTAAATGGTGTTTTTCTTTAGTGTTCAAGACAGAAGCCCTAAATCATCCTTACATCCACTCTAACACCAAATAAATCCATTCTCCATATTTTTTTATTTTACAACCATTTTAAGGTTTTTTTTTTTTTTAACTCAAATCTGGTTTTGTCACTCTCCCTCTCCCCACCCACCCACACCCTTAACACAAATCTGATTTGTCATAGTCCTTAAAACCTGGCTGAATAAAGGGTAATGTACACAATGATAATACACTTTATAGACTTCTGATGCTTTACACTCATGGTTCTTACTGTCTAATGGAGAAAATAGATGTTAAATATACCCCCTAGCTATATAATTACAATTATAATAAGTGCTACGAATTCAGGCTGTAATGAGAGTGCATAACAGAAAGACCAAATCTAGTGGAGGCCTCCTTGAGGAAATGGCTTTAGGCTAACACCTGAGTGTGGGATGGGAGGAAAGAGAGAAGAGCCCATTATAGAAGCTCTGAGATATATATATATATGTGTGTGTGTGTGTGTGTGTGTGTGTGTGTGTGTGTATTGAAAGGTCATTGTGGGTGAAGGTGGGGACAGTGCTGGGGAATGTTGGGAGCTGAGAATAGGTAAATTACATTAAGCCTTATAGCTCAAGGGTTTTGATCTTTATCTTAAAAGTCATAGAAGTAATTGAACGGTAATTGAATGTTAACAAGATGAGATTTAGCTTTTTGAAAGATCACTGGGCTTCTCTGTGGAGCATGCACAGAGAAACAACCCTTCCACTGGTTTTCAGGAGAGCCAAAACATTGACAGTTGAACAAAATTTGCCCTGGGTTATTAATGGCTTTTCTTTTCTTTGATCTCCCATAGACCTTTCACGGTGTGAGGGCCACACCCTAGGTCTTTACCTAGGTCACACCCTAGTTCCTATCTTTTCTCTGCATAATAAGGTTTTAAATCACCACCACCACCACAACTATTACATATAAACAAAGTAGAGGCTACTTTGTTTAGATTTGATATTTCTTGCTCACTGGGTTACTTGGAAATACAGACCTTCTAATCTTTTTTTTGACGAAAGAAAGCCATTTTCAGTGTTTTGAGTAAGAAGAGCCTTTCTAATGTAAAAATGTTTGCATCTCCAGTTATTTACTTGACCTCGAGTTGTGTATTACTTTCTTGTGAAGACTTAGTCCTGGGGACTTTTACATAAAACTAATTGAATTAAGACATGCCAAGTTGTTAAAGACCCCTAGATTTACGCTTCAGGAAACTGGAGATTGATTGTTTTTGACAGGTTTATCAAGCAGCTCCTCAGCTGTTTTTGTCCTTCCTTCTCCTACTCATCCTTCCATTCATTTATCCATCTAGGAATGAATATATTAAGAATTTAGAAACACTTTGCAATTGGATCCAAGTGGCAACTACAGTGCTAAATTACATCCTGCTAACACACGCCCACAAATTATGAGGAGGTAGTCACCAGGACTCTCAAAATCTTAAACCACTCTCCTCAGGCAGCTGTCGTGAAACAGTTCTTAAATCCCATTTTAAGCCCAATGAGCTCACGTCCGCTCCAAACTCAGCTGCTACCTAATATTAAGTTCTCGTTCCATGCAAAAGATGCGAGCTTTGAGAAGGGCTGGAGAAAAAGCACGGACCTCCAAACTAACAACATAGAGCTAATGGATTAAGTGAAGGAATTGTTTTAACGGTAAATTCCTCTAGGGTTGTGCTCCTACCAACCCCCTTGCTCTCTGCACCATGCCTGGCATCCAGTAAGCGCTCAAAGGTGAGCTCAGGGAGTGAAGGACCTCCAACTCACGCTCAAGCAACTGCGGCTGAGCTCAGACCTCAAGCACCTTTCCTGCTGCTGGGCTCCAGCGCGACCACGTGACATGCTCAGGCCAATAGGCGGGCCGCCCACGGCTGGTCTCCTATAAAGGCGCCCGTCGCAGCCCGCTAGCTGCCGCCATTAGGGCGAGAGCTGGCGGCGACGGACCGTGGGGGAATCGCTGCCCTGCACCACTTCATCTTGTGCAAGCTGAAGGGGACGATCAGACAAGATCCTTTCGCAAGAGGTAATAGAGCTAATGCGGGGAGCACTGTCCTGGGATCTGGGCCCCCGGTGAAACCCTGGGTGGGGAACAACCGTTTTTCCCTCCCCTCCCCCACCAACATCGTGAGAATGGCAAGGCAGTTAGGGAGGCCATCCCCGTGCCTGCCCGCAGCCCAGGTGAGCTGCCAGTTGCTTTCCTTTGGCCTTATCAACTGCAAGCTCATTGCCCCCAATGAATCCTTTAAAATTGGTGGAGGGGGCTTTTTTCTTAAACGTATGAGTTTGTGGGGTCTTTGTTTTGTTTGTTTGTAAGGAACGGGTGGGAAGAAAGGTTGGGGCGAGGGGTTGGGGGTCCATTTATGCAACCGCCTCCTCCATGTCGAAAAACACTCACGGTCTTTGTAGTTCTCTTAGGTCTTGGATTGGTGGATCGCCGCTTGTACTGTAGTTTTGGGAATGCAGGAGAGAATACGGAGCTTTGGCTGTAGCTGGCATTTTTGTTGTGTTTATTCTGGGCGTTATCATTCGGGGCAGGGAAATTCCCATCCTTGATTCATTTATTTGTTCTACTAACACGCCCTTGGAACATGCTTAACTCCCCCTTGGGTGTTGCAGATTTAGAGGTGGGCCTGACCTCAAGGCGCTAGCTTGTGTTACGTGAATTAAGATGAGGTATGTACGGGGTGCTTTGGGACCCGTGGGAAGGGCTTGGGTGGATGGAAGGGAGGTGGGTGGCTTCTGGGTAAAGGCGATAACAACTATGTCTTGAGAGACAAATAGAAGTTAGACTAAAGAGTGATGAGGGAGACTCTGGTCAGGAGAATATATTCAGAGACATGGACATGTGGGAGCACAGAGTAGGGTGGGACAGTGGAGAACTGCAGTTTTTTTCTTTCTGGCTGGCCCAGTGTTAGCGGTTGGGAGAGTAGCAAGAGATGAGTCTAGTGAGACAGACAAGGGGCCATAAAAGGGTTTGTATATTTGTATATCATGACAGGCAGTGGGTTGAACAGTATGATCTTAAATTGCTGAACATTTTGAACGCCATTGCATTAATTCAGATGGGAAGTGACAAGTGACTGAACAAAAGGAGTGGTTTGGGGGACGGAGAATGGGAACACAGTAAGTATTCAGAATATGTAAGTTTATATTCAGGAGTCATTTGTGTAGAGGCATTTGATATCTTGCAGTGGCTGAGATCTGCAATAGGGGAGTTCGTAGCTGGAGTCAAGGAGTAAAATAAACAGGGCAAAGGAAAAACAGTAAAATTAATGGAATTACAGAAGATAAGATTATGAAGGCAATAACTTGGAATTCCACTCCGACCCTCCTATTTGTCTCCATTAACACCCTGTTTTTACCTTTGGCACGTATTGTGTTGTAATTGCCTATTTATAAGTCTCTGTAAAGAAACCGTATCCCCAATTTCTAGCTCAGTGCTTGGCACCATTGTAGGTGCTGTATAAATATTTAATAAATGAACAAGTAGAACCTGGGTAAAAATGTATCCTGGAAACCATAGGAGAGTTTCAAGAGTCACAATAGTCTAGTGACAGATGATATTGTTGAGAGGTCAAGTAAGATAGGATTCAAAAAGAATCCATTGGATTTAACAACTATGCATGGTAAGTATTATCCTTAGAATAAAGAGAGTTTTAGAGGAATATCAGGAAAAGTCAAATGTGAGGTGGAGTATAAAGACTGTAATTTTTAGGATGCTCTGATGTGAGGTATAGAAAAGAGAAGATAAAAGCTACAAGAAGACGATAGGATCAAGAGAAGGATTTTACGGAGACTTGAGAAAGTTTAGATGGAGGGTAAGCTAGTATAGAGAAATGTTGAAGAGAGCAAAGACCTTCAGGAGAGAGCATCATTATCCAGAGTACTTGAAAAGGGTTCTAGTCAGGAAGAGTACAGCATCCTTAGATTGAAGGAGGGAGCAGATGAGAAGATTGAATCACTGAAGAATATACATTTTCTACAGATTTCCTGTCTGACCTCAATTGAAGCCTGATATTATTTAGAAGAAACCATTTTCTCCCTTGAATTGGAAACAGCTTATTTGATGATGCAGGATTTGGAGTATTTAAGCTCATCACAGGATAGATTACTTTTGATCTTTCTAAGCCCTAGTGCTATCAGATATCCAGAATCCAAACTGATTTTAGTTCTGTGTTGTACTGCTTCCCTGCACGTGTAAGATCTACTATGAAATCCAACCAGAAGTGACAGCACAAAGCAGAATAACTTTTCTGCCATTATTGAGGTGAATGGAAAATATTTTTTAAACAACCTTTACTCAAAGCCTCAAAGTTTAATTACATCTAAAATTGAGCCTTCTGGGCTCAAGCTATGTTAACTTATATTTTATGTTTTTAACCAGCTCAATTCTTTGAGACTTCCAGTATGCATATAGGGTAACACAATTTAATACCTGCACCTCTGAGGTATTAATAAGTGAGGAATTAAACACTTTTTCTTGTCAAATCCGAGAAACTAGTCCTGGTGATTTTGAAATGGGGAAACCTTTGCCAAAGAGGTTAGACTCTTCCTGATATGACTGCGTCCTTTGAATTAGAGGTGAACTATTATGTTTCATGTAACATTTTGGAAATAATTTTTAGCTTATGTACTCATTTTGGGAAGTCTTTGTTCTGTATGTATATGTCAGGGATGACTTTGAAATATTTGCAACCACCTCAAAGGCTCTCTTTTCCTTAGAAGTTTAAAATTTTAGACTCATCCATTGTTTGTAGAAATATAAGTTGGGATAACCTCAGGAGTTATTCCAACATCTAGCAAACATCTAGCAAAATTTAAAAACACTGGTCCAGAAATTAATAGAAATATATCCAATAAGCCAGGCCAAATATATATGTATTAGGTATTGGCATATATATGCAGTGATGTATCAACGAAGATATTTGTTGTAATGGTGTATATAATATCCATATGTCTTTACCCATATGACACATGCAGCCATTAAAAGGAGGGGGGTCTGCCCTGGGACATTTTTTAAGATGAATTAAAGTTTGATAATTATCAGAGCTCTTCTATAAAAAGCAGATCATTTGCATAAGAAATTGCTAACAGTAAGGAGGGAGTTTGGTTGCCTGGGGACAAAAACAGGAAAGGAAACTTTGTTGTATACTATTTTCATCAAAATTTTATACTACATGATGTTACAATTCAAATAAACTTGTTTATTTTTAAGAAATCCATAATGACTCATTATCTTTAAGACTTTCTCAAGATTATTTTGTAATGAGCTATTGAGTAGGCAAAGGAGATCTGATTTTCAGGTAACTTATTCATGGAACCACAGAATGATTTGACAAGGTGACACTACATTATTATGTGATTATATTCAAAATAAACCAGAACTTTTCTAAATCATTTATGATACATAGTTTGAGTAATTGTAACTGGTGATTATTACATAACATTCAGTTCTCACTGACATTAGATTCATCTGCCCATGCCATCTGTTTTTTTAGAAATGTATCCATGGGTAAAAACTGTTTCGAAAGCATAAATAATAAAACAACAACTCACCCACCGTACATTAAAAACAACAGTATATCTGTAACTCCATACTTTGGCATGTTGGAGTGTTAAGTAATTTTAGAGAAAACCTCGAAATAACCTATTAAATGACAAATTATTTCTGACACCTTATGACTGATTGTGACCCACCATTATGTCATGAAAAGGTGAAAATCTCCGGGTGTGTTGCTGGGCCATCATGCTGGCATTTTCTGATTTCTGTTAATAAAGTTAACAAAAAAGCTTTAGAGAAAATAAAAACTAGTGAAATTGGCAACTAATACAGAAATTTGCCAAGTATCATAAAAAGCCACATAAGCTTAATTTTTTTTTTAAATAAACAAGATTAAAATACTCTGAACAATAAGACTGGGGTAATTACAAAGAATATTTTGTAAAGGAGTCAATCTGTAGTTCTCTTGCTGGACAGAGAATGTTTACCTCACACTAGAAACCAGAGCCTCCAGCCAAGCAATGAAGATCACTTACTCCTGAGACTGTCAGACCATCAATATTAGCTATCCTTTTTCCCAATGATAATTATCAAGGCCCTTGTCCATGGTTAGTCTGTTTGCAGCCCTCAATCACAGTGCACTTTAAGTTTTAAAAAATTTTTTAACATGGAAAAACAAAACAGTACAAAGAGTACTATATGTATATCAACAATTGTCAACATTTTGCCATGTTTGCTTGTCTAGTTTTCCCTAAAACCATTTAAACATACTTTACAGATATGACTATTAAGCACCAACTTTTTTGAGCATACATTTAAACATTTTTCCTGAATAATCACCATACTATTCTCACATCTATCAAAATGAACAATTTACCAAATTTCCCTAGCCCCTAAAATATATATTTAGTAGCTTATCTCAAAGATCTGATACAGAACGATAAGTTGAGTTTGGTTATTAATGTCTAGAGCAGTTTCTTCTTCGTTGAGCATATACATAATCTGACCCAACAATTTCACTCCTGGGTTTATAGCCAACACAATGCATACACCTATGTATTACTAGCGTGTTCATAACAGCACAATTTGCCATAGTCAAAAGCTGCAAACAACACAAAAGTTCCAATAGGAACTGATAAATTATAGTACGATTCTATGGTAGAATATAACAAATAAAATGAACAACATAGTCAAGAACATGGATAAATCTCACAAATATAATATTGATGAAAGGAGGTCAGACAATGTAATCCATAGTAAAACTATATGTAAAGTTCAAAATAGTCATTAAACTTAAATCTATGATGATATAAGTCATTGTAGTGTTATCTTTGTGAAGATAGTGATTCATTGAGGGTGTAGTGATTGGGACACTCAAAAAGTAAGCCAGCTTTAATTATAAAGCCAGGATAAGAGTCATTTTCTTTTGTAGCACTCTAGAATATCTTTGTTCTCAATGATTTTTTAAGAGTTCTAGGTCATATATGTATCACATGAAAAGAAAAGTGAAATCATGAGATGAAGTAAATTATAAGATTGGAAATCACCTCCAAGTTAATTCATTTAAATGTAGTGGTTCTTATGCCTGGCTGCATATCAGAAGCACCCAAGGAACTTTAAAAAGCCAACCAACAAACCTGATTCCAAAGCCCTAACTCCAAAAATACAAAAGAGGTTGAGGCCTGGGCATTGCTATTTTAAAAATGATCCACTTTCATTGGAAGCAAGCTGAATATGTTTATTAAAGTGTTTTTCCATAACAAAAAAATAAAAATGATCACAACACATCACACCCATTAGGATGACTACTTTTAAACAAAACCCAGAAAATACCAAGTGTGTGGACGTGGAGAAACGAACCCTGTAGACTGCAAGTGGGAATGTAAAATGGCACTGCCACAATGGAAAACAGTTTGGGATTCCTCAAAAAAATTAAAAATAGAATTACCATATGACCTAGCAATTCCAATTCTGCACTTAAGGGAATATAGCCGTAAGAACTAAAAGCAGGATCTTAAATATTTGTACACCCATTTTCTCAACACTTCACAATAGCCAAGAGGTAGACCAAAGTGCCCATCAATGAATGGGTAAAACAAATATGGTATACACATATAGAGGAATATCACTGAACTTTATAAAATGAAGGAGATTCTGACATGTGTGCTACAATATGGATGAAACTTGAGAGCATTATGCTAAGATAAGGCAGTCACAAAATGACAAGTACTGTGTAATACTACTTATATGAGATAGAATAGTCACAGAATAGAATAGTCACAGAAACAGCAGATAGAATGGTGGTTGCCAGGGGCTGGGGAGAGGGGAGAATAAGAAGTATAGAGTTTCAGTTTTGCAAGATGAAAAAGTTCTGGAGATTAGTATGCTCAAAAATATGAATATACTTAACACTACTGAACTGTATGCTTAAAAATGGTTCAGATGGTAAATTTTATATTTATATGTATTTTACCACTTAAAAAGATCCACAAGTGATTAATATGCAAAAAGTTGAGAACTAACACTGCTTTAATGCAAACAAGATATATTGATTAAATGTAACACTGATCTCTAAAAATGAATAATTTGATGATCATGCTTTTCATTTTGCTGATGTACTTGGTATTACCATTGTTCTTTCATCTTTAAAGTAATGCTATCTAGTTATGTTAGATGCTGTCTTTTTTAAATACTCGTGAAGTTTTAAAGTATTTTTTTTAGTGTAGTAATATACACTGAAGAGTATTATTTTAATACGTCATATTTCTTATATTTGTCTTAAACCATTTTCAAATTAGCCAGAAAAAGCCTTTATTTTGCCTTTCTCCCTTCATCAAATTAATAATTGAAGACTAACTATATACTAATATTATCTTTAACATTCCCTGTTATTTTTTTAATCAGGAACTTAACAGACTTCCTACCAGACTTCAATTTGTGTTTTAGAAAGGCAGAAAGCAATACTGTGAAAGATTGAAATAACTTAAATCATCCAAAACTAAGGGAAACAATGAAACAACTTTTAGTACTTGTATAGAAAAAGGTTTGTATTTGTTTAAAAATGAATTCACTTATCATTTGGCTTTTTAAAACCCATGATGTGCTTGAAAATGTGACTTTCGTCAATAACACTTTTCAGTTCCTGTAGACACCATTTTAAAAGTACTTTGAAGATAACTCAGATCTTTTTTGTTTTGTTTTTGTTTTTTGTTTTAGGACATATACTTGTAGAAAACATTAGAATATCAGAATTTGAAGCAGTTAAGAATGTCTCTGCCAAGTAGACAAACAGCTATTGTTAACCCTCCACCACCAGAGTACATAAATACTAAGAAAAATGGGCGATTGACAAATCAACTACAGTATCTACAAAAAGTTGTTCTGAAGGCTTTATGGAAGCATAGTTTTTCCTGGCCTTTTCAGCAGCCTGTGGATGCAATGAAACTTAAATTGCCTGTAAGTGTGTCTTAAAATTATATTAGTTAAAGAAAAAGAAAACCCTGTAAAACTCTAAAAGAAATAAACTAATCTTTAATATTATAAAATATATTTAATAAACACCTAATTTATTCAGCACCACTAAAGAATATTCTAATGAGTATTTTTTCCTAAACAACAAAACTCATTCTTCTGAGGACTGAAATTCTTATTTTAACAGTATGTGGTAAATTGTGCTTTCTTATTATAGCTTATGTCACTTGACCTTTTAATGCAGGGTTGCCTGCCATGAATGTCACCTTCTCCATGAAGTCACTCTTGACACTTCCTGACAGACTTAGTTGCATCATACACAGAATTCAACTTTAGGTCTTAGGTTAGGTCTTAGCCATCTGATAACAGAATCACTAAGTAATTTGTAATATAGCTATTAAACCATGGAGTTAAATTGTACTCCAAATTCCGTAAGTACTAGTTTATTTTTCTTCATATCCTTCATTTTTTATTTTCCAGGATGGTTCTATTCTTATAATCTTGTGTTTGTTTTCCTTCCTTCCTTCCTTCCTTCCTTCCTTCCTTCCTTCCTTCCTTCCTTCCTTCCTTCCTTCCTTCCTTCCGCTCTGAAAAATAATGCCGTGGTGTTCAGCTAGATTTCTCATTACTAATGATTTTAATTTCCAGATTATGGCTTTTGAAAGGTAACCAATTGTTCTCTCTAGTTACAGGTGTATAGTTTCTTAATTTTTTTGTGTGTGCCAATAGTTGTAGTGCATTCATTCTCAGTATTAACGTTTATAATGTCTTCTTGAAAACCATAGGATTATTATACCATTATAAAAAAACCAATGGATTTAAGTACAATTAAGAAGCGCTTGGAACATAAATATTATGTGCAGGCTTCAGAATGTATAGAAGACTTCAATACGATGTTCTCAAATTGCTATTTATACAACAAGGTATGTAAGCCTTATGTTATACTTGCTAATTCTTTGCTGTTATATATAGGAGATGTGTATAAACGAAAGTGCTGATTTCAGATTTCAAGTCTTAATTTGGAGTATTTTACATACTTCTAAGAATAATGTTTTTTCACCAAATTTCATAATTATCGTATGTCAATATTTATTCAATCTATTTGCTACATTTTTGCCTGAATAGCTATAATGACTTATTATGTTTTAGAAAATATAATACCAATGATAGCTGGTTTCTGAGTAAAGTATCATTTCAAAATGTTCCCTACAGTACTTCTGCCATTTTAGTTATAAGATGATAAACCTATTACACACTAATCTTCCTTAGATCTTAAGAAGCCAAACAAATTACATACTTCTAAACTATAAAACAAGCTAATGTAAAGATCAGACATATTATCTGTTATATCCCAGTAGTAGTATTTGCATTTGTGCTAATGCATTAGCCTGTATGATAATGTATGTGGCCATTTTGAACATAATTTTCATATTTGCTTTCATCCAAAAAGTTGGATTTTAGTATTCAGTTTTTCTCCATATAATATTTCTTTTTCCAGGAATAATGCATCCTTTTCAGGCTCTTCTATGATATCTAAACATTTTAAAACTTATATCCCATTTATTTCTTTAGTTCTCAAGGTAATTAATTTGATTTAGTTCCCAAGGTAATTAATCAGTGCCACTATATGTGTGTGTGGGTGCGTATACACACACCTATAATTTAAGACTATTAGCCAATGTGAATTTTTAAATAATCAGAACCAACGGTACTCTAAATGTACCATTGGCAGCTTCCTTCTAATTTAACAATTCCAAAGGGTCCTTTCACATTTGATATTTTAAAATAAAGTTCAGTAATTTTTCTGAACTACCTAACTTAGAAATGTGTTCTCTGCTTTACGCCTTTGCTTTGTAATTTACTTAGTTTTGTTTTTTGGTTTTTTTTAGTAGTAAAGTAATGCAAAGAAAGACTTCTAAGCAGATAGTTAAGATTTTAAAATTAAGTTAGTTCTGTAGTGTCATTTTATAGCTTAGTTAACTGAAACTTGAATCAGATCAAATCAAATTATGAAGGTACTTTTCATAGCCATGAATAAGTTTTGTTTCAACCTATTTGTGAAGTAGAAAGTCTAATTTCTAATGCTTTTTGTTTTATAGTAGAATTGGTTGGATTATAACTCTTGAATTATAAGCATTCTGAGTCCTTTTTAAAAGTTAAAGGGGTAGGGTGCTAGAATTTAAAATGTGAGCTGCTTTACTGTTTTCTAAACTTAATTTAGAAGTGTTAAATACTGTTTAATAAATACTGTCTAAGAAGGACTATGTTATATGTTACTGTCTTCTGTAAGATAGCCTGAATTATAGAAACTTGGTACAGTGACTATACTGTGTAAACTTATGGTATATTTTATATATTTTCTAGCCTGGAGACGACATCGTTCTCATGGCACAAGCTCTAGAGAAGTTGTTTAGGCAGAAATTATCTCAAATGCCACAAGAAGAGCAAGTTGTGGGTGGTAAGGAAAGAATAAAGAAAGGTAAGCCAGAAAAGGTTTATGTTCTCTTTAATATATATATGAATGTGTATATATAAATATAATGGCTAGAACTAAATTATAAATCTCTCAAAGGAGACAGACATCCAGAAGACCTACATCCTATTCTATTGATATAAAGTGTCCATTTAAACAGTCTGCTGAACTTGAGCACAAGGATAGCTATCATGTAAGATTAGGGAAGATTGCATTGATTATGACCTTGGAGCCAGGTTTCTTGTAGTGTGGTTACATTCACATAATAGGCACCCAATAAATCATAGCTACTATTACTATTTTTAGTGGATCTTGTATCTGTGCTATACTAAATAAGAGGGTCAACATTGCCAATGTTCTCTGTACCAGAAGATCACATAGCTAAGAAAGAAGTGTTACTGTTGGGTCTGAAGGTTCTCTCCTTTATGGTAACTTGAAAAAACTTTAGAGAGGAGTTTATGGTTATAATCATAATATTTAAATAAGGAATTACAAAATTATTCTTAAGTATTCAAATGGATTTTTTGTAGAGGCTAACCAAGACTGTCATAGGTCAAATGTTGGTTTACTTTTGGACCACTCAAGCTGTAGAAACTTGGTTAAGCTCCTTTACCATTCCATGTTCATTTTCTCATCTGCAATGTCAGAAAAATATTTAGCTTTCATGGTTGTAAATGTAAAGTATATAGTTAAGTGGCTGGAATATAGGAGACTTGTAGTGGGGTGATGGTAGAGGTTGTTTTTTTTTAATTTTCATTGAATTTAGTTAAATTTTTTAAAAAGTTCACCCATTTCTCCCATCCTGCCTCTTAGAACCACCAATCTGCTCTTTGTATCTATGAACTTGTTTTTGTTTTGTTTTGTTTTGTTTTGTTTTGTTTAGATTCCACATATATGAGAGATCATATGGGATTTGTCTTTCTCTGTCTGATTTCACTTAGCATAATGCTATCAAGGTCCATCCATGTTGTCACAAATGCCAAGACTTTATTCTTTTTTATGGCTGAATAATATTCCCTTGTGTATATATGTAGTACAATTTCCTTATTCATTCATTCATCGATAGAGACTTAGGTTGTTTCCGTATGTTGGATATTATAAATAATGCTTCAGTGAATGTAGAGGTGCATGTATCTTTTTGAATTAGTATTTTTGTTTTCTGTAGATAAGTATCCAGAAATGGAATTGCTAGATCATATGGTAGTTCTATTTTTAATTTTTTGAGAAACTTCCATGTTCTTTTCCGTATTGATTGCACCAACTTACATTCCCACTAATAGTCTATGAGGGTTCCTTTTCCTCCATATGCTTACTAACACTTGTTTCTTGTCTTTTTGATAATAGCCATTCTGACAGGTGTAAAGTGATATCTCACCGTGGTTTTGATTTGCTTTTCCCTGATGATTAATGACACTGAGCATCTTTTCATGTACCTGTTGGCCATCTGTATGTCTTCTTTGGAAAAATGTCTATTTGAACCTTCTGCCCATTTTCTCCCTCTTTAATTCCCCCATCCCAACTTCCACCCTTGACCCATGGATGTTGCCATTTCCCCTTAAGAACTGGATCTCTGAGGGTGGGGCAACCCCCTCATACACTCACGGCGTGCACCTGGGGCCTGGCGCACTTAGGGTCTGGTGCACCCAGGGTATGGTCCATGGCTCCCAGTGCACTCGAGGGGCCTGGTGCACCCAGGGTATGGTCCATGGCTCCACCTGGGGTGCGAAACCAGGACCTTCTGCGTGCAAAGGAGACATGCTAACCACTACACTGTGAAGCCACCCCCATCTTCTGCCCATTTTTTAATTGGATTGTTTATTTTTACTATTGAGTTCTATAAGTTTTTTACATATATTTCCAATATTAGCCCCTTATCAGATATATGATTTGCAGTTATTTTCTCCCATTCAGTAGGTTGCCTTTTCATTGTTTGATGGCTTCCTTTTCTATGCAGGGGCTTTTTAGTTTGGTGTAGTCCCACTAGTTTAATATTTCTTTTGTTGCTTTTGCTTTTTGTCAGATTCAAAAAATCATTGCCAAGACCTATGTCAAGGAGCTTTTCACCTATTTTCTTCTAGGAGCTTTATTGTTTTAGATCTTATATTCAAGTCTTTAATCCATTTTGAGTTAATTTTTGTGTATGGTGTAGGATAGTGGTCCAGTGACTTTTTTTTTTGCATGCAGCTCTCAAATTTTCTCAACGCCAGTTATTGAAGAGACGGTTCTTTCCCTATTGTATATTTTTGGCTCTCTGTCATAAATTAATTGACCATATATGCATGGGTTTATTTCTGGACTCTCTATTCTATTCCACTGATCTGTGTGTCTGTTTTTATGCTAGTAACTTACTGTTTTAATTACTGTGGCTTTGCCATATAGTTTGAAATGAAAGAGCATGAAGCCTCTAGCTTTCTTTTTATTTCTCAAGATTGCTTTTGTCAATTTTATCTTTTCAAAGAACCAGCTCTTATTTTCATTGATTTTTCTATTGTTTTTTTAGTCTCTATTTCATTTATTTCTGCTCCAATATTTGTTATTTGCTTCCTTCTAAATTTAAGCTTCCTTTGTTCTTTTTCCAGTTTCTTGAGTTGTAAAGTTAGATTGTTTAAGACTTTTCTTGTTTCTCGAGGGTAGGCATTTATTGCTATGAACTTCGCTCTTAGAACTGCTTTTGCTGCATCTCATAGATTTTGGTATTCATATCAATTTTCATGTGTCTTAAGGGTTTTTTGATTTTTCTTTTGATTTCTTTTTTGATCCATTAGTTGTTCAGCAGTATATTGTTTAATCGCTACATATATGTGCATTTTCCAGTTTTCTAGTTTCATACCATTGTGGTTAGAAAAGATGTTTGATATGATTTCAATTCTCTTAAATTTATTAAGTCTTATTTTGTAGCTTAACATGTGATCTGTTTTTGGAAAATGTTCATGCGCACTTGAGAAGAATGTATTCCGTTGTTTTTGAATAGACAATTCCATAAATATCTGTAAGTTCATTTGGTCTAACATCATTTAAGGCCGGTTTCCATATTTATTTTTTATCTGGATGGTCTGTCCATTGATATAAGTGGATTATTAAGGCCCTTACAATTATGGTATTGCTGTCTATTTCTCCCTTTATGTTTGTTAATATTTGCCTTATAGATTTAGGTACGCCTATGTTGGGGGCATAAATATTTACAAATTCTGTTTTCTCTTTTCATTTTATTCCTTTATTATATGTAATACCCTTCTTTGTTTCTTATTACAGGCTTTGCTTTAAATTTACGTGTAGTTAGAAATAAAACTTATTAAAAATAAAAAGACAATGTATTATGATAAATGTCAGGTGAAATTACACGTAGTATGTGGTATGGTTCAAAAGAGTGAGAAATTGATTTGTGCTGAAAAAGCTGGGGAAGGCTTTAGAGGTCATAGAATTTGAGTTTGGCCTTGAATGGTACGTAAGAATTGTCTTAGAAGTGAAGATCTAGGTTTGTACAATACTTTTTGTACAGAAGCATTCCACTGCTTGAGTTATGTCATCTTTATGCATAGTGGGAGGGAAACTGTCATATGATGGTAGTCTAAATAATGTGGTTACATATTGGTAGTCTAAATAATGTGGTTACATTGGTACTTCTATGGCAAAGAAAAAATTAAATTTAGTATGTTAAAATTGGTATTGATTTATTGATTCAACAAATGTTTGAGTACCTCTTATGTGCCATTGAGATATGTCAATGAACAAAACAAAAACTTTTGTCATCTTGGAGTTTACATTCTCGTAAGGAGAGAGAGACAAACAAACATGATAGGTTCGAAGTAGGTCTCACTGAGAAGTTGAGATTTGAACAAAGAACAACATTCCAGGTGGAGAGATCACTAAGACAAAGGCCTATATAACAAGATGTTATAGCAAGTGGAGACCAAAACAGAGTCCCCTTCCCCTCACAGAGCTTTTTATCCTACTTGAGGAAATAGATAAAATTAAGTAATGCAAGTATTCCTTATTATGTATCTGTTTAGCTCCTGAGTTCAAAGAGCAACAATTGGGAAGATATCAAAAGATGTGAGGATGTCTGAATCTTTTTGATTCCTAGGATTTAGTTAGTAAGTAGTGAGAACTTACTAACTAAAGATTGAGGCGTACCAGCCCTATCTTAAAATATATTCAAATCTATCTAGTTCTTTAGTTTGTTTAGCAAGAATTTGGAGTCAAGGATACCTTTATACTGTATGTCAGATATGATAAAGGTGTGGTAAAAATAAGAGTAAGAGAACTAGAAAGTGGTGGGAATAGAAAGAGAGGATTGTTTTATGTGGGCTGGCTTGAGAAAGTGACATTTGAGTAAAGGCATAAAGGATATGTTGGAAAACCATGAAGATATGTGCTTCTAGGCAGAGCAAACAGTCTGCTTATGCTTACCAAATTTGAGGACAGCAAGGCCAGTAGGTTGGAGTGAAATAAGTTGAGAGGTGGGGAGAGTGATAAGGAAATGAGGTTGGAAAGAGGGCAGATATAGTAGAAAGAAGGCAGAGAAATTATACAGGTATTTATAAGCCATTGTGAGGACTTTGGCTTTTACTTGGAGAGAAGAAGTCAGTGGGCATTGAGCAGAAGTGTCATAATCTGATTTGAATTTTAAAAGATCACTTTGATTATTTTGAGAATAGACTATAGGATGAAAAAGCAGAAGGAAAGCCTCTTAGGATGGTATTGCAATATTCCAGTTGAGAATTGATGATGCCCTGGACCAGGGTGATTGCTATTTGTAAGGAGTGATAGCTGAATTATAGATACAACGATAGAGCCAGAAGGGTTTGCTGAAGGATTGATATTGAGTTTGAGAGAAAATGGAGTCAAAGATGACTCCAAGTTTTTTGGCTGAGCAATTAGAAGAATGGGGTTGCCTTGATAAAAGAATAGACTTTTGAAATAATAAATTTCAGAGTGATATGATCCAAATGTCATAGCATTCTCTGGGAATATATAGGACAGAACATGCATAATTGTTCTTTTGACAGAATCATCTGAGGGATATATTGCTAAGAGAAACACATTCACACCTGTGTCAACCAGTGATAGACTATCCATAACAATATTGAAGCCCTTTGATATTTATAGAGTCTTCCGAAGACCTCATATGGTACTAGATAGTTTGTCTCCAGAGTGTCTGAAATTTTTGCTTATATCTACAGCTACCTGTTTGTTAGTCTGAGTTTAAGTTAGACATCTTTTTAAGTAAAATTGATAAAAGCCTACCATTAGTAACAGGTTTTAAAGTCTTCAATATTATATCTAAATTGGTCTAACACTATCAGCAAGTGTATGTGAAAGGATTTCAAAGGGGAATGGGAGTCTACCATGTTTATATTGCTAAAAAACTGAACTAAATGAATTAAAATGGAATACTAAGAAAAGTGTGTTAGTTTTATATTTTACTCAAATATTGACTCTGGTTCACACTTTACTAGGCACTCAACAGAATGTAGCAGTTTCTTCTGTTAAAGAAAAACAGTCCCCTAAAGCATCAGAAAAAGTATTTAAGCAGCAAGTGATTTCCTCTTTATTTCCTGAAACATCTGTTTCTCCTTTAAATATGGCACATGGTGCTCCATTCAACTGTACCTCACAAACAGTTACCCAGGTAAGTTTACTGTAGCTTTAAAATATTTCAATGTAAGTTTGGTTGTTGTGATGTCTATACATTAAGTTGACATGAAAATTGGTCTTCAGCATATAGCAGTCAGTCTTTTTGTCTATATACATTTTGTGAACAGAGACCTAGGATGTGAACCAAATTTTAGATTTCTTAGGTAGACTTTGAACTGGTTTATTATTTTTGTTTCTTTCTTTCTTTCTTTCTTTCCTTCTTTCTTTCTTTCTTTCTTTTCTTTTCTTTTTTTCTTTCTTTCTTTTTTTCTTTTTTTCTTTCTTTCTTTTTCTTTTTCTTTCTTTCTATTTTTTTGATCTTTTTTTGGTGATGTAACTTGTATTGACTCACAATTTGGTGGGTCAACAATGTTTTAAATTTGTATAGCCTAGCTGATTTCGGCTATTCAGAAACTTTTTTTCGTATAACCATGCTGCTTTTTTTTTCTTTTTCCTCATTGGGGTATGCAAGGAAAAGAAAATATTTGAACTATTTATTTTGCCTATAAAAGAGAAATTAACTATACAAATATTTAATATGTGGAAGACTTGGTGATAGTAATCCTTTCCTTTTTTTTTAAGCAATAAAAGTAATGATCAAAAAGCTTTGAAAACTGCTGCTCTGAATGTCACATTAATTGTAGTTTTTTGTTTTTGTTGAATTATTTGGGTTTAGGTTACAAGAGGTGTGAAGAGGAAAGCAGATACAACAACTCCTACGACTTCAGTAGTTAAAGCAAGTGGTGAATATTCCCCAGCACTTACAGAAAAAAAATCAGCAAAAATGCCAAAAGAAACTGTGCTGAAGAATGTTTTGCCGGATCCTCAACAACAACATAAAGTTGTAAAGAGTGGTAAAGTAACTGAACAATTAAGGCACTGTAGTGAGATTCTTAAAGAAATGCTTGCAAAGAAACACTTTTCATATGCATGGCCCTTTTATAATCCTGTTGATGTTAATGCATTGGGACTCCATAACTACTATGATATTGTGAAAAATCCAATGGATCTTGGAACTATCAAGGTAAATGCTGTCTTAATAGAAGGGTCGCCTTTTATAAAAGTAATTATAAAAGTAATTTTGTCCTTGTAAAGAAATTTAAAATTCATAAAATGATGAAGAAGAAAATTAAAATCAGCAGTAGTCATACCACCTGGAGTGTATCATGGGGACATTTAAAAATGTGTCTTTTTATTTTCTTCAAACACATCCATGATTCTTTACCACAATATTTGAGTTACAGTATATAACTTTATACCATGAATTTTCACATAATATGTTGTGAACAATTTCTCATATATTCAAGAATATTTTTAATAAATACACACTTCTAATGTAAAAAACATTTTTTTAAAGACATTTATGCAGTTTCTAACCCTCTCTGTATTTTTGTTTGTTTTCTGCTGGATTGGTAAATTTTCTGATTTGGAAGCTTTACATTATTGGCAAAATTTATTTTTGTATGTTAACGTTAAAGGACACTTAAAAATTATTAGTCTTCCTAGTGAATGACTACACATTGTACTCCATATCCTTTTTTATTGTCTAAAAGTTTGGCTCTTTTAAACAGTCTTGTTTTATTTTTTATCATTAACATTGTTTGTTAAAATGTTACTAATTTTTGTGCTCACTCTCATTTCTTTCATCTGACTTTTCCCCTTGTTTTGTTTTTCTTTTTGCTAAAGTACAAACTTTGTGGCTCTTCCATGAGCGCTTATGTGTCTATATTTCATCTTTATTCTCAACTTTGTTCTTGAATGATTCTTTAACTGACTGGAATTTTAGAATGACAGTTATTTTCCTTCAGAGCTAGGAAGATATCTTCTGGCAACTATTGTTGCTGATAAGAAGTCTGCTGTCAGTCTACTTCTTAGCCCTTTGTAGGTAATCTGTCATTCCTCTCTCTAGTTGTCCATTTAATTTTATTAACCTTGATTGGAAATTAGCCCTTTTGAGCTGAAGCTCATGTTTAAAGTTCTGAAAAAAAACTAACTATTATCTCTTCAAAATATGCTTTTCTACTTTTCCCTGTATACTAACAGACTGAGAGGTCATGAAATATTACCTGGACTAGGTATACCTAAACTGAATATTAAAGGGTAAATAGGATTTAGTAAGTTATAGGACATTCCAAGCCAAGGAAGCAACTTGGAAGGCCTTGAGGTAAGGAAAGCATACCCAGAATACTATATTTAGTCCAACATAGAACACGGAAAATCTGTAACAATGACTAGGGGAAAATTGAGACTGGAAGGAAATGGGCTTGAACATGCAAGACCCTAATTGTAAAGAGGCCAAGAGCTTCCATTAAACATGAAAATTATGTCCTCATATTTGATTCTTAGAATGATTTCACTAGCAGCAATGTGGAGACTGATTAAGAGACAGTCTCTGAAATCATTCCTAATTATGTTTTATGTTTTAGTTTGCATAACTTTAATTACAAATGAGAGGTCTGTCATGTTGCATTTGTTGGTTGGCCTTTTTTATTTGTTTATGAATTGTCCATCAATATACACGTTTCGCCCTGTGGTCTATAGCAGGAGTCCTTAACCCCTGGGCTGTGGACTGGTACAGTCTGTGGTCTGTTAGGAACCAGGCTGCACAGCAGGGAGGTGAGCAGCCTGCTTGAGTGAAGCTTCATTTGCAGTAGCAACCAGTGCTAGCATCACTGCCTCAGCTCCACCTTAGATCGTCTGGCATTAGATTCTCATGGGAGCACTGGTCCCTGGTGCCAAAAGGTTGGGGACCATTGGTCTATAGTATTTTCTTGACTGTTTGCTTGTTTTTCTTTTTATAGTGTTTGCCTAACTGGCTACTCTACATCTCATTTTTCTATCTGCTTTATATGCAGCTACCTAAAAATGTAACCTATGCTGATATTTCTTTTCTGTTCAGTTTTTAATGTTTTTTCTTTCCTAGGAGAATTGTAATATAAATCTTACATTTAGGTGTTCAGTGTTGGTTTGAGTTATCTTTTCCTTGCTTTCCTATGATCATACTTGTCTGTCTAAGATTATCTGGAAATATCCTGTTTTCCTGCTTTTGTGATTTTGTTCCTGTTCTTTTTTTTACTTGGAATGCTTTCCTTTATCTCTATTTGTCAAAATTCATTAGACTATTTCAAAGTCTAAAAATATGAAACAGCAGAATTTTAACATTTGTCAAATCTGGATGATGGATATCTGTTTTGGTATTATTTATATTCTTCGGTATGTTTGAATTCATACTATAAACAATATAGATGCTTAATTAATTATTAAACTATGTTGTTTGTGAATCCTGTATTTTTCCTTAATTTAGAGAAAAATGGACAACCAAGAATATAAGGATGCATATGAATTTGCTGCAGATGTTAGATTAATGTTCGTGAATTGCTACAAATACAATCCTCCAGATCATGAAGTAGTGGCAATGGCAAGAATGCTCCAGGTGTGCTCTGAAAGTGAATTTCCTCTGACCATAATTTAGAAATTTTATAACCATAATTCAAGAAATAAAAAATAACACTTCTCCCTCCAAGTAGTAAAGCACAATTTATAAATTATGCTCTTAAAATTGGGAGGGTGGGTATTTGTTTTTTGGAGATATAGCATCCTTTAGTACCAAATCTTTTAATGAAGCTACCCTGTATAAAGACGATATTGAGAGAAAAATTAGTGAAGAGGGGACAGTAGATATCTAAGATAGGGTTAGCTGGAGCCCATGTCCCACTGAAGGGAAGACTCAAGGACTTTTGAGGCTGAGCCATTGGGAGGCAGTAAAATGATGCAGCAACCACAGGGCAGGAGATACTTGAAAGAAAGTCCACTGTATAACTTGAGAGGTCTGTCTTATCTGGAGAAAAGGAGAAAAAATGCTAAGGTTGGCAAGCAAGGAAGCATGAATCTTATTATATTTCTTCTGATAAATTTTTTTTTCTAGTTTCTGAGAGATATAATTGACATATAACATTGTATAAGTTTAAGGTGTACAACATAATACTTTGATATACGTATATATTAAAGAATAATTACCACAAGGAAAAATTGAATTGTTGTCAAAAGATGATTCTAAAATGTACCTTTTGTTAAAAGGTAATATTGCTACATTAAATAAAAAATGCAGAAATCACAGTCTAATTTTCCATTATAGGATGTTTTTGAAATGCACTTTGCAAAGATCCCAGATGAACCCATTGAGAATATGCCTGTGCGTAATATCAAAACAGATACCACAAAAACCCTTGGTAGAGAAAGCAGTAGTGAGGCTTCCTCTGAAGATAACTCTTCTGGTGATTCTGAAGATGAACGAGTTCAGCGTCTTGCAAATCTTCAGGAACAGGTAGCTAATTGTATTATAAGTTTTTATATTCTTTCTATAAGCTGTTACTGCTGTTCTACTATAAAATCCTTTTTGTAGAGTAGAAGCTGTTGTGTTTAGATCACTTAGCAACATTAGCTTTATTTACACATTGGTACATTTATATTGTTTAATAGTCTTTCCTACTAAAAATTCTATATCCTAAAATTCTTTTATATTCCTAACCACAATAAATTGATTTGCATTGATTGAATATTTGCTACTTTTTGTGATAACATGTTAACCTAAGCTCAAGCTCGAAAAATCAACGATTAAAAACTTAGGAGTGCCTGGAAATGTTAATTATTCTTGGTCTGGTTTTAGATGAATACTTAAGTTTATAGGTTGAGCACATGATAGTGTTTTTAATTTAATGTATGCCCTTCAAAATAATGAATTCGCGAAATCAAATAAGCATCTGAAGGAAATGTAACATGAAATGAATTTCGCAAAGGATACTCTTGACTTTTAAGTGCGTCGTTTTTTTTTAGTGTCTTTATTTATTTAGAGCCATGATGTTTAAAGAATTTTTCCTTTATCAGCTTAAAGCTGTTCATCAACAACTACAGGTTCTGTCCCAAGTACCTTTTCATAAGCTAAAGAAAAAGAATGAGAAGTCTAAAAAGGAAAAGAAAAAAGAAAAGTTTAATAACAGTGATGGAAATCCAAGAAAAAAGTTTAAGCAAGCAAAATTAAAGCCCAAGAGCAAGTAAGTATCTTTTATGATGTCTTATTAAAATAACAATATTATTTAAAATAAATTCGACTAATTTAATTTCTGTTACAGTCAGCCAAAGAAGAGCATACAACAGCCCTTTGCTCTGAAATCTGAGGATGATAATGTTAAACCTATGAACTATGATGAGAAAAGGCAGTTGAGTTTGGATATAAACAAACTCCCTGGAGATAAACTTGGGAGAGTTGTTCATATAATACAATCAAGAGAGCCTTCACTGAGAAATTCCAACCCTGATGAGATAGAGATAGACTTTGAAACACTGAAAGCAACAACACTAAGAGAACTAGAAAAATATGTTGCTGCATGTCTAAGAAAAAGACCACTAAAACCTCAGGGTATGTATTTCTGTATGTTAGTAGAAATCGGTCTGGTATTCATTAGTTTTGAGTTATATTCACTCTTTTTTTGTCCTAAATCACACAGGTAAGAAAATAACGAAGTCCAAAGAAGAACTTCATTCACAGAAAAAACATGAGTTGGAAAAGCGGTTACTGGATGTCAATAATCAGTTAAATTCCAGAAAACGTCAAACAAAACGTAGGTGGCAGTTTTCAGATGTTCCTGTGACTATTTAATTCTTCTGGCATTTTAATGTGTTTCCCTATTTTGTAGGTGAGAAAACTCAGTTATCCAAGGCTGTTGGAAGTGGTTCCCGATTGAGTGAAAGCAGCAGCAGCAGCAGTAGCTCATCAGAGTCTGAAAGTAGTAGCAGTGATTCAAGTTCTTCAGACAGCAGTGATTCCGAATCAGGTTAGCTGTCCCCTTAAGTTCACCTCTGTTTGCGGGAAAACATTTCCTGTAATATTGAGATTTACATTCTGAAGAAATGTTTGTTACTTACCCAGAACCTACAGCTTGGATGCCTCACTTATTATTTAATTGCATGTTGATGATCTCACTATTTTCCTTAAAAGAGATACTGTGTAAAATGAAACTTCATATTATATACGTATGTCACTTATAGGCTTGTAATGTCTAAAATAATTTTACTAAAGGTGAGATAGTCTCTTAATATATAATAGCAGATCTTAATACCAGAAAATATCAAATAATACAATGCTGATCTTCTTTTTATAAAAGATTATTCGAGGACATCTTTCACTTTACTCTTCATGTTAGATCATTCTAATGTTGCAAAGTATGTCCTGTTGTGACAATATATTCTGAATTGAATAACATTTTCAATTAAGAAATCAGTCATTCTAGAAACTGTAAAGCAGATTTTTTTCACGTCTATATTTTCTTCACTGTAGAATATTATCCTCCATTAACGGAAAAGTATACTTTAAATTCAGATTCAGTTATGCTCAAGTACCATATAACCTTGTATAGTTTATTGTCACCTGTATCAAACTTAACTCATTCATGTTTTCTTAGTGCTCTTTCATTGATGGTTATGTAGTTGACAGGTAATCACTGTCCCAATGACACTGACTTGACAGTGGCATTCTGTCGTTGTTCACCAAAAGGCAAATTCAGAATATAGAGCACTTTTGTGCCTAAAATGTTGCCTTATTTTAAATGAGATGTTTCTTGTTTGTCATGAAATTCAGTTTTCTTTTTTAAAAAGCATCCACACAGAATTTTGTCACATCAGGAATTCTAACCATTTGTAAGAATATTTTTCTTATTTCAGTCTGTAAGGATCTGCTGGCTGGCACTACTTTCTGTTTTCACTTTTGTTTCTGTTTAGTTTGCATTTATGTGGTGCTGATTACTGCATTTTGTTTTTATGTTTATAAAGTACATAGTGGTAAACATTTTTGTTAGAACAAACAGAACTT
The DNA here is from genome assembly GCF_000151845.1 of Pteropus vampyrus. Classification (NCBI taxonomy): domain Eukaryota; kingdom Metazoa; phylum Chordata; class Mammalia; order Chiroptera; family Pteropodidae; genus Pteropus; species Pteropus vampyrus. The sequence goes on from NW_011888803.1 coordinate 13,271,958, forward strand.
TTAAATTTGTTGGAATTTCTCATACTAGAAAAATTTTAAATTAATTTAGGGCTCTGATTATACATTATTTCCTTATATTTGACTTTTAAGCATGAAACAATGCTGGAAAAACTAAGTTGCATTTAGTATTTTAAATTGTAATTAGCATTTGTAATTTCATCGAATAAAGCATTTGTGGCCTAATAAGTTAGAGCACTTTGTCTTTTATTTGTAGGATAAAACTCTTTATTACTGACATTCTTGTTTAATGTCATCTTTTTCAAGTAATGGGCTGCTTTTTAAACCATTATTGTTAAAATCCAAGTAGCAAATTTTTATATTTCAACTTACATTATGATAGTATATAGATTTGTGACACTAAGGTCAGTTTGTTTTCTAATATGATAGTACAAGTTATCCTTTATCTTCGATATTTTCATTGTTTTATGAACATTCAAACTATACTTCATTGGAAAAATACTATATATGTATATTATAAATTGCAAATGCAATGCCTAACTTAATGGGGAAAAACAATTATATTTTTGCTTAATAAAATAAATTAGTAAATAAAGCAATAAGATCTTTTGTCCTAAATATTAACTTCAGTTGTACCCATTAAAATACTCTAAGGCTCTTAATTTCTAGGGTATAAGCTACAAGCATTTTTTACTTTCCTGAGAACAACAAAAACTATAAATAAAGGGATTATGAATTATGAAAAATAATTGTCAGACCATATCAATAATAGTAACTTTTGTAAAAATAAGTAAAGCATCTACCATATTGAATTATGCATTTGGCATTCTCGAGGAGCAGATGACCAATCCCAAACCTGAGGTTCAAGGTGGGGGAAAGTGGGACTATTTACTGAGAAAATGTGATTTTTGAGAATTAGATATTAGCAAAAATTTTATTACATAAGTACAAATTAACTGAAAATATAAATTAGGTTTTCTAGCTTTAAAATTTATTATAATTTCGATTATCAGGAATAGGGCTCTAAATTAACTTTTTAAAATTCCTTGATAATATTGACTCTTAAGGTTCTTCTTACAGCTATCCTGTATTATGAGTTAGTTTCTCTTTACTGTAATATCATTTTGTTTAGGTGTACCAAAATGTTTTAAGGGCAAAATCTATGAAAAAGATTTAAGTGTTGTACATAGTGTTAGAGCTGTTTATTCCACATTACTTAAATAATTATCTTCTATGTATTCTCAGACCTTATTTAGTGCATCTTTGAGAAACATGGACTTAATTCTGCTTTGTTAAATAGAATCAGTTAGTGGCAGAGTGGTGATTTCCAAAGAAAGTTTTATATAAAAAAATTCTTGATCATTTCAAACAAGATATTAAGTCAGTTCCAAGATAAAGTTGTAATGAAATCCCAAATCTTAAAAAATATAAATTAGAAATCTGTGGGCTGGAAGCAGTACTTAACTGCAGACTTCACTGTGATTTGATCTTATATTTAAATTATATTCTGGACTGACAGCATATGCAAATTGTCATGTGCAGTTAAGTCAAGAAAATTTAGTAAACATTGGTATAAATACAAAACCTTTCTAAACTATTTTTCATAGCCATCAAAAACTAACTAATAGTCAGATCAAAGATGTAAATGAGGCTTGACAATGAAATGAATTCCAGCTGCATATATCCCATGTAAGCTAGTCTGCTAGTATGTACACATAAGCTATTGAGAGTTTTCTAATGCTCAACAAACTTGGCTATGTTGAGTGATATAATAGAGAGAAATAAAATTAGTAGATTTAATCCTGTGGCTAATAATATTACTGAGAAACAATCAAATAAAGCAGTTCATTGGTAGTAGTGCTTTTTAGATTTTTTTGTTCAGTTAGAGTCGATATTCAATATTATTTTATATTTGTTTCAGGTGTATAGCATAAAAGACATATAGGGTAATAGTACTTTTGATTGAAACTTTATAGGAAATGACTTCAGAAACTGTCTAAATGTAAGCTCAGATACTTGATTAGTGTGGAATAGAATATTTTTCAGGAATATATATAATTGCTAAACCGTTACACACAAAGAAATTCAGTGGTTATACATCAGTTCTTTACCTGGTTAAGACAAAGTGAATTTGTCACTTCATACTTTGGACTTTTTGATTTTTTAAAATAATTTTCCTTAGTTATGGGTGAGAAGATAGAAGAAAATAAAAATTTCTCCTTTTAGTGCTACAACCTAGATCTACTGTAGATATGACGAGGATGTGATTTTTTTTTTTCATACAAGGGAAAAAGAGAAAAAGGGCAAACATTGTTTGAGTCTAGATTTTGTTTTACTTTTTTAGGGAATACGAAATGACAGTTTTGGAGTAATTTTTGCCGTTCAAGCTAGAAAGTTTAAGAGAATGATTAGAGTTCATCATTTAAAAATTTTAAAACTTTTATTAGGTTCTCATCAAAGTGTTTTCAAAGCACCAAAAGGATAAATTCAAGACTCAGGCTTGATTAAAAATTTGCATATATTGAGGTTCATACTTGAGCCATGAGCCTTATAAATTGTGATGAATCAACCCAAATGTGCTGCCATTTTTAAGAACTATCAATCTAGGTTTATTTCTTTTGTTTGTTTCCACTTTCTAGCTCCAGTTAAGATGACCTTGGTAAAAGGAATGGGTAGTTTTACAATCAGTTTGTTCTTCTTTATTAAAATAAGCACCTAGCAATTCAATGAAAATTGCTAAAACATTCGTTAAAGGGAGCAAATTTTTTCAGTTCAAAAACAAATTGCTTGATTTTAATCAGTAGAACATGGCTTAGGCAAGGTTGGGCAAATCCTCTAACATCTCTGGACATTTTTTCCCATAAAATAAAGTAGCAGGACCAGGTAGTGACTTCCAATCACTTTTCTATACCCTGTCCTATAGAAGCGTGATTTGTTTCTCCAATTTAAAAACCTTCAGTAATTTTTTCTGCTATATATGGCATTACATTCTGGTTTTGCATTATAGTATTATACTCGTTTTAAACATCTAATTTTTATGTCCATATTGGTTTGCTGGCAATATTTGGTATCTTTGGAGCATTTATCTCAGTGCTTTGATCAGTGATGGATATTAAACAAGCCCTTTAATCAAACATCAGATTCTAGCTCTTTTTTTAATTCTATTATTAAATTTTTTGCCTTAGTTTAAAATGAAAACTTTCCAATTAAAATTTTATATTGGGGCTTGGGGAAAATGTGAAAATAGAACACATTACATAATCTGTATAATATGGATTTATTTAGTAGTTCACATATATCCAATTTATCCTCATAAGGTAGGTATGCATGCTATCACAGATCCCTGGAGAATGTAGTTGACAGAGTATACGTTGTCACCGTAACACTCAGTTTTGTTTATGTTTGCAAGACCTGGTAGGGTTTCTTTGCTAATTGAAATGTGATCTTAAACTTGATAGTGAAAATTTCAAAGGCCAGGAACTCATAAATAAACAGAAACATTCAATTTTATGTTACTGTGTTTCTGGAGACTCAACCATCTAAAATTAGGATGAGAAGCACAATGCTAAGTTTTAGGCTATCATTATTCACCTATCTATATAGTCTGTAAGACTTTTATGATGCATACTGTATTAAGCAGCTCTAACTTTTTTTAATCAAAAAAATTTTAATCTAGTGTCTTCAGGTTTTGAGGTGCTATTTTTAATAATAATTTGGAGCTTTAGTTTTATATGTCAGAAAACCAAGATAATGCCCTTGAATTTTTTAGCAGAACACTTAACGTGGTATGTCATATTTTTATTGTACTTAAGACTTTTTATCATAATATAGTTTAGATACATATTTGAATAATTTAGATGTATAGATGTGCGTATATTATATGATAATATTAATGAAGTCTGTTTTTCTTTGTTCAAAGATGAAACCATAATTTCTCCCCTAAATGTGAAAGCTACCTGGATCTATACCCTCAATCCTTGCAGTCTATCTTCTCTTCTCCTTCTACCTAACTCCCAACACTTAAATAATACTTAGTGGAGTTCCATTAATATGGTTCATGTCATTTTAAATACTTGAATTCTTTAAATTAAAGCACGTTATTAAGTGGCATTTAGCAATTTTAACAATGTCCAGCATCAAACATTTTAGGAAAGGAAAGAACAGTAACACATCCAGTGGAAACTGATGGCATTTCAGGAGGCAGAAGGTAATTATTAAAATTAGAATGTTTTAAGTTTGAATAAGATTTGGTGTTGACCAGCCTTGGTGCCCTGGAGCCTGAAGCAAATAATGCCCAGGGTGCTCATGAAAGCTGGCCTGGAGAGATGGATCAGGGCATTAACCAGTCTGATGCTTTCCCACACTGACCTAGGCTTGTGATTGGGGAAGATAGCACCAGAATCAATTTTAGGGTACAGAAAGAGGAACCTATGAGCACCGTGTCAGAGAGATCTCTTTTTATACTTATTCTACTACCAGTTCAGCAGTAAAGGTACTTGTAAAGGTAAAGGAATTCCTATAAAACCTGTTTGTTGCCATACAGTTGAGGCTTCCAAATAGCTTAGAAGTAACTAGAGTATTAATTAGATGGGATCTTTATTATAATGCTTAGCCAGTAGAGCAGACTTTTTTCATTCAAATAGCTTCACTTTTAATAAAAGACTGTATCCTGTCAGATTAATAACATACCCTTCTCTTATAGTAAATTATTATTTTAATTAAACCCCTTATGGCTATATTTATGGCTACTTGGTAAAAGATGATTTTAGTATAATTGGTACTACTTGTTTGAAATCTTTCTGTTGTTACTTGTTCCTTTTTCAACTATCACTTATTCAAGCTCTTTACTGTAAAGTAACACTCTGTTCTTTTTTGCCTAAATGAAACAAATTGAAATTTGTGAGTGGATATTTATTCCATTATGTGGAAAAGAACATATCCCCTTTAAAAGCAAGTATTCCTTTAGAAATTTTGACTGATTAAAAGAGGGCAAAAACCTGGTAACTATAAGAGCCTCTTGATTTAAGAGGTTGGTGTTAAAGGCATTTTATCAAGATTACCATTTTATTTCTAATATGAAAAAAATTGTAATTTAGATGTAATTTTAAGCTAACAAACATTGAAATATTTATTTATATACATTTGCAGAAATGTTACCTAAATTTACTGAAGTTAAACAGAATGATTCTCCTTCTAAAGAGAAAGTAAAGGTAAGTTATCCTTCATTTTACATTAGAATATAAAAACTATGTTATAACTCACTGGTATAGTAGTAGATTTATGCACAGTAAGGTGGAATTTCTCAAAAAAAGGTAGAAAAGGAATAATAGGGTTTCTGAAGATAAAGCTTATAATTACCAGCTATTTTAGCACATCTATGTTATGTGGGTGATATGCTTTGAAAAGGATACAAGTGATTTTATTTTACCTTTTTTCTAATCCGGATTATTATCCTCCTAAAACTTTTAATCCTTTGTACCTATCCCAAATACAGAATTACAAGCATATGCCTTTATTAAATTACAAACTTATTTAACAACACTTAACTAGGTTAGGAGAATACAACATAAATGACACTGTCTTGAGGAGCTCATAAGAGATTGTATGATTATTGCTATAATCTATATTCATAATTTATTGAGAAAATGAAGAAGGAATATATATATGCTTAAAATGGGGTTTAAATACAGGAAAAGGGAAGAAATGGTTTGTATACTGACATATCAATGAGTATGTTGTTAGTATATTGACTTACAGGTGGTAAGTATTCTAAAGAGAGGCAAAAAGGCACAGGAGGTGGTATGTTCAGGGAAATAGGCAGCAGACCGTATTTGTGAGGGATTAGTTGGCTTGAGAGATATAATAGGGAGAGCTTTGAACATGTAGGTAAGGGATTAATAATATTTAATTTGATAGGCAGTAGTGAGCTCAAAGGCTTTTGAGTAGGAAAAAGATACAGATCGCCTATCTTGCCATAGGTACTAGCAGAATCAGAAAGTTATATCAAGTTATAAATGAACTTTGGAAGCATTCTCAATACATGGCATGTAGAATGCTACCTTTATCTATTTGTGGCCAGAATATTTTCAGTGTCACTCAGTGAAGAACAAAATGCCCATTTATGATATAAGAGGAATATATTTATAGGATCATGAATGAATATATATATATATATGTGTGTGTGTGTGTGTGTTTCAGAAAGTGATTGTTTTGCTGATTTAAACCTCAGCATTTGACTTCAAGCTTTGGGCTTGGGTCTACATTATTTTGGGGATGAATATTCTGATGGCATGACTCTTTTCAAGTTATAGGTATTCAAACACTTGCCTTATCTACTCACTACTCTAACCCCTTTATTAGAAGAAAAAGACTATCTTATACTACTACAACTCAAAGCTTAGTAGATGAGGTACCTGGGCTTTGATACCATAACTTAGCTTGTCACTGAATAGATGTGAGATTTTAGGCAGGTTGCTTTCATTATATTTAACTCCTATAACTGTAAATGAGGATAATAATAGGATTATTGTAAGAATTAAAGAACTTTAAAAGGCTTACCCTGGTGCCTTGCATATTGTAAACATTAAATAAGCGTTAGCTATTATAATAGAACTTTTACCTAATAGTTACCTGAGTAATGAATCAGAATTTGTTGATAGTCTTATGGGTCGACCATCATGTGATTTTTAAAACCCCTGCTCCCAGATTATATCTGTAATTCAGTAAGGAAAAGGAAGCAAAAGTGGATTTGTTTCTTGATTTGGTACAAGTCTGTGTGTACTGGTAACTAAGATCGTAAGCTTTGACTACTTCTACTTAGAAGCTATATGATTGCCAAGGCATTTAATCTCTCTAAACCTTAGTTTTCTCACTTATAAGATAGGAATAATTATACCCTATAAGTTCGTGTGTCTTAAGTAATATCATATTTAAAGATAATATTAAATTATATCTTCTTGTGTTTCTATTTTCTTAGTTATATTTCTTGTGTGGTTAAAACTCTGAAAGGTAATTTCATTTAACTTTGTCTTAACAGACACAGTCTTCTATGCAAGATACACTCTCTTGTTCTGCTACCCTTGTTCATCAGACTACACATTCAAGTCGAACACCACCAAATCACCACCAATTAGCATTTAATTACCAAGAATTAGAACATTTACACAGTGTGAAAAACATTTCACCTTCACAAATCCTGCCTCCCTCAGGTAAGAAATCAATGAGTAAATGACTGCAGTTGAGAAACTGACTTCTAAGTCTGTATACGAAAATGCTAAAGTCATCTAAATTGTTATGTATCTGAGATACTGAAAATCATAACTAGTAAATTCCAGGTGAGAAATAATCACTGAAGCACATTGTTAGATTATCTGCTTTATACCCAAAAGTACTCTTTTCATTTGAATGAAAAATTATTTCTACAGTTCACATACATTTTACTTTCATATACATTATATACATTGGCATGTGGGCCATATATTAAAATCTATCATTGCAAGAGCCCATACTATCAAGTTCTGAGCAGACTTGGGAAATGTTCAGATTTCCATGATGCCCATGTCTATATGGGTTGGAAAGATAGGATGGAATAAGGACAAGATATTTAGAGATTCCATAGATAGAAAAATGAAGTTATATACATTAGAAATAGTTTACAGTTAAGGAAACTTGGGCTAGAAATATACCCATCCCTCAATTTACACGGATTATCTGGTCCACGCATCTTTTTTTACACTGAAGAAAACTGTGTAAAAGAGTCCACCAGTACGAAAAAAAAAATGCTAAAGAATAGAGAAGATGATAAAATAGAAGTCTAGAAAGAGAAGTTTTAGAAGAAAATCATTGAGAGTATCACATACTACAAAACATTAAAGTAGATGAAGAATGAGGAGAGAGAATTAAAATTGGCCATGTGAGATTTTTTGCTTTTGCAAAAAGCTTTTTTAATGGCCATTGTAATTGTGGCAGAAGCCAGATTGTTGTAAACTGAGAAGTAATGGAATCTGAATATAAACCAATCTTTCAAGAAAGTTTGTTGGTGAAAAGGATAGGATGAGAAGATGACTGTGGCTTTTTTAACACTAAGATTGTGTGTGTGGTGAGGGGGATGTGAAACTGGTAGAACTTGTTTTGAGTTTTTGAATTGAAGAGATTTGAACGTGTTTGGAGGTTGATCGGAAAGAACAAGGTTAGAGAAAAGTTTGTTTTCATTATAGTGAGTTCATAAAAGAATGGTAGGGATAGCCATGAAGAAGAACAAAGACTGAAAAAAATGGAAAAAATGTAGTCAAAGTGGTGTTCTGTTTAAGAAGACAGCTTATCTATGAAAAGTCAGGCTTTAAATATATGTCTTCAGTCATGATCAGTTTATTGTATTTCTTCCATTGCTGTTTATATTATTATGAGTAACATAATGTGTAAAGAGAAAGTTTAGAGTGGCTGGCTTCTCTACTGCATAACCAATTTTTTCAGAAGCAAAGTAGTTTGCATTTGCCAACTGTAGATGGCACTATGCCCAAGGGAAACTGTAAATGTGTATAAGCTATAAAATGTATATAGAATTTTACTTTCCTGGAGTTTAATCTTGATGAAAATAAATTTATTTTGGTTAAAGCTTTAAACAAAAATTAAAAAATTGTTTACTGAAGTCTTCTTACTGAAAAAAACTTAGCAAAATATTAAAGTAAAAGATTTTAAAAATTGAATTTTTAAGTGTTACCGGTTTTCTTCAAAATCTCTGTCATTATCTCTACATAAACTAAAAGATGTCTAATTTTTTTCCTTAAAATAAGTTGAAGTTTTTAGCCACAAAGGATTACTACCTTATCCTTGTAACTTACCCTTTATCCAGCTCATAACAAAATCTTCACTTGATTGTATTAAGAATTTTGTTTAAAACAAATACTTGTGCTGTCATATAAATGTGAATTACCATGGCAAGTGAAAAGGTAAATCAAGAAGTTTGTCATATAGTAGGAGAAATAAATGACTGGAATATAAACTAAAATTAATATGCCCTAAAAGAAGCAAAAATGAAATTTAAGGAGGTGAGGAAGACAGTTACCTGATCTCTTTGGCAGATGTGTATTTTACTGAGTAAGTATCATTCGAATGGGATGCTGGAAAGAAAAATAAGACTTATCTGTGTATATCCAGGATAGGAAAGCATTTTGTATGGTGGAAACAACATGAATGAAGGTATTTAGGCAACCAGTAATTCAATGTGATTAAAGCTTTGGTTGAATAAACAGGACTACAAGGAAATAAATTTAAAAAAGTAGACCATGTTCAGGTCATAAAGAACCTTGATATCTAGAGATTTTTGACATAATGGTAATGATATAGTTGGTAGAGAGCCAATAAAGTTCTTTTGAACAAAGAACATGCTTCACGGTAATTAATCTGCCAATATTTTGTAGGTCAGTTGAATGAATGGGGCATAGAGACCAGAGACGGTGAAAACTAACTGGGCTGGTGCAGTAGTAGGAAGAAAAAATGAAATAAAATGATGGAAGGAAAGAAAAGGGGAAGTTGAAAGAATTACAAGGGTAGAATGAGCAGTCCTGCA
>NW_011888803.1:13282378-13309279 GCF_000151845.1 Pteropus vampyrus
TGAGCTTGAGTCAATTAACAAAGATAGTAATTCAGTTTTCATTTGTCCCCGCTGTCCTTTGCTGCTAGTTAGAACTTATAGATGAGAACTAGAGGGAATTGAAACAAATAACCAATTAAGTTTCCTGCATCAGGATGCTCTTGGTCAGAAATGACAGGAAACACAGCTCGAATTGGCCTATACAATAAGAAATTTTGTTAGTGTACATAACCAATAGTCTCAAGGAAGGTCAATTGTTTTAGGCACAGTTTAACCAATGCTCAAGCTCTTTCTGTACTTAATCTTCACCCATAATAAATGAAATATTTGTAGGAAAACTTAATAATTAACGGGATTGAATAGTTTGTTCTCTTCACCTCAAGAGTCAAACCTACCTTTTGCATTTCTTACTCTTATCCCCTCACTAGCTATTATAGGTATCTGGTGTTTTACTTCTTTCATTCTTTGTATTTTCTTTGTTTTCAATTTGGTCACCAGTATGGATCTTTCCCTAGAGGTCCTACGCTGGCTTAAGCCTTCTCTTTCCCAAATGACTCACTGGTATGAAGGTAGGATTACCATGACTGGCTTGCCCTAACAAAGACTAATCTTTGGAGCTGAGGTCAGTGTATACACTGGAGGACTGCTGTACCATGGGGACAGATAAAGTAGATTTTGGTAGGTGAGCCAGAATGTCACCTATATTTTGCTGACACCCCACCACCACCACCAAAAAAATAAAGGAGAACAAATAAAGAAAAGAAAAACAGAGGAGGTAAATTAAGAGGTAAATTTCAATTAAGAAGCATCAAAAAATTTGTAATTTTGTTTTCATAGTTTCTGACCTAGAGGGAGGAAAAAGTCAAATTCTGAACAAGCAAGGTGAAATATCTTGATTATACTATTATAAAAATGTGTGCATTTAGGTGATTCTGAACAACGCTTGAATGGCCTAACTGTGATGCATCAGTCTGGTGATGATACAGTGGTGTTAGAACCTGAAAGTCAAGTTCCTGTGCAGAAGGTAAGAGTAATGTTATTTTTTCTCACGAATCTTGAAGGGATTTAAAGTCAAATGTGGAAGTGGCACAATAGGTATTTTAAGCCCTAACTTGAATGAAATTTTGGATCTCTAAACCTAATTTTTGCCTTTTTTTTTTTTTAAAGCAACACCCTTTTCCTTCCTTCTACCATCAGTTTCCATGATTGTATTTAATTGTAAATTCTATAATGCTGATATTTGCCAGCTATCCTGATTTTAAAGCATGTTATAAAACTACCTTTTAGGCTCTGTTGTGGGGGATTTCCCAATGGAATCTTTTGTGCACTTAATCTCAAACCACACACTGATCATTCTTTCAACAAGGATAGATGTTTGGAATATTTAGATACATCAGGTATTATTCAAGACATTTGAGTATAATTCTCAGAAACTGACTATGAAGATCTTTACATATCCCCTCTTTTTCCTTCCCTCCCTCCCTGTCTTCTGCCCTTCTTCCCTTCCTTTCTTTTATCTTTGCAGGTACTTCAGAGAACAAATCTTATTGTTTGGGCACACTTAGGAATGTCTAACATTTCACCATGAGGAACATACATACACTTTGGCCTTTGTGTTTCTTAGTATCTTTTATTTTCTTATATAATCCTCTGCTAATAATCGTTATCATCAAAGATTAATGGTTTGAGTTTTTTGTTATTGGTAAGAACCATTTAAAAAGTGCCTCTTCTGATAGCCAACATTAATGTATTCTTTTTTTGTTTTAACAGAAGTGTCATCCATCCTCATTAAGATAGCAAGAAGTGCTGCAGTCTAAATAAAATATTAATTTAAAATTAATATTAAATATGTGCTATAATCTTTGTTTCTAATTTACCAAAACTGTAATTTTGACTGACCCAAAACAAAGTTTGAAAACAATAAAATTTTCTAAAAGGACAAAGAGATTACAGCAAAAATTGGCAGCAAAATATCAAGTATATAGCAAGTATATACCAGTGAAGTTTGTACTATAGGTAAAAGTGACATAAATCTACTCTGTTTATTCTCAATGCCTATCACGTAATAAAAACTAAAATGTTGAAATGAAAGCCGAAGGAAGAATGGGATTGTGTGGCTTGTTCTCTTCATAACAAACTGTTTCCATTCTTGATATTATTTCCTGCCCTTGCTTCCTCACTATCGGCAGTGCATTCACTTTTTGAAAAGAGAGGCTCCAGAATTTTGGTGCTAGAAGAGATCTTTGAGAATTAATCTTTATAAATAAGCTGGCCCAGATGGTTCAAGCATGTTGCCCAAATAAGAGCTAGGATTAAAACAAAACATTTCAACTCTCAACCTCTTATCTTTTTACTCAGAAGTCCTAGCTTTGCTGTTCTTCTCTTATTTATTTCTGCCTCAAGAAAAGGTATACCTTTTTGCCAAGACCAACTCATCTATCTCTGTTCTCAGTTTTCTTTCCTTCAGCATTTACTGTGGAGCTCGCCTGTTATCTCTATAACTAATTCTTTTTGTCTTATTTTTCCACTACATGTTTACATCTTAAACCAAGCTTTCTTATTGGCATTATTGGCATTTGAGGCTGGATAAGTCTTTGTTGGGGGTAGGCCTGTGCCTTGTAGGACACTTAACAGGGACCTAAACTTCAACCCATGAGATGCCAGTAACACCCTTTCCCCTACCCGCATATGACAACCAAAAAGGGCTATTGACATTGCCATATGTCTTCCCTGGACAAAAGAGAGACACACAGTTGAGAACCAACACCTTAATTTTACCTAGCTTCTAGCCATTCTCCTATCCTTGTAATTTGCCCTGTCAGAGGAACCAATGGCCTAAAATTGCTGCCTCCCTCCTAAAGTCTTGATAGGGTAATAACCAGGGTCTTCTGCTATATCTCCCCAATTGAACATCCACTATGATGTTTCAGTTATAGTCTCAAATTTATATCTCCAAACCTTATCTCCTGTAAGTTTTTATTATTTTTGATGACTCTCAGTCCCCTACAGCCAAGGAGTTGCTAAATTCTTTGGGTTTTACTTCCAAGATGTCTCCTTTTTTTACTCCTTCCCTGTAAACCAGGCCTTATTGCCTTCATCTGAGCTCTTAAACGTTATAGCTATTCCAACTAACTTGAAACCTTCTTCACTCTAATCCATTCCACTTTTAACATTCTCACATTGTTCTTCTTCATGTATTGCTCTGATCTTATTACTCATCTATATGAAACCTTCAATAGTTTCCAACTTTGACTCCAAAATGAAGATTAAACAGTTACATTATGACTCCAACCTAGCTTTTTAGTCTTAGCTATATGCCTTGTAATTCACTGAAATTGAACTTGTTTCTTGCCAGCCACATCTAGTAATTAATTCAATCATATTCTTTCTTCAGTGAGGAATGCTTTTCATCCTCATCTCTGCCTGTCAAATTCTTCTTATTCCCCTCTGGGATACCTGAAAAACTTCCCTGTATTCCAAACCCACATATGAACTTTCCTCTTTTAGAGTTTGCCAGAATTTCATTCCAGTTAAACAAATTTTAAGCACAAAGCCAAAGACCAGGGTTTCATCCTCCCTTTATTTCCTATTAAATATACTATCAGGTATTACCTGTTCTGTTTCAAATCTCTTATCTGAAGTTAAGATTCTTTAACTGACTTGAGTAGTCAAATGAACTCTGGAACTGCTATTTAGCCCATTCCATGGCTAGGAACGAAAACAGGTTTTTTTGACAACATATAGAAAAGATTTCATAAGCAAAATTGGGTGACTACTGATGAAGATCTTTGTATGTATAGCAGGGGTGAGGGAGGGATGTTTTGACTCCATTTATTATTTCAGGACAGAAATTAAAGCCCTGTGGATATATCTAGTAAATTTTCTTTTGCCTTATCTGGGGCCTTGGACAAGTGTCTCTCTAATATTTCATGGAAATGTATGAAAAGGGTAATCAAGTATAATTATTAAGGAGACAATAATCAAAAAAAATTTCAACTGGTGTATAGGTACTGCATAATCTTTTTGCTGTAATTAGGCAGGTTAACATTTTTTATTTTTTAGATAAAACTGACATACAATATTATATTAGTTTCAGGTGTACACCATAATGACTCGATATTTGTATATACTGTGAAATGATAACCATGATAGTTAACAGCCTTCTCCACACATAGCTACAAACTATTTTCTTGATGAGAACTTATAAGATTTCATCTCTGGCCAACTTGCAAATACAATGCAGTATTATTAATTGTAGTTACCACACTGAACATTACATCTCCAGGACTTATTTGTTTTATAACTAGAAGTTTGTATCATTTGACCTCCTTCACCTATTTCACCTACTCCTCAAACCCCTCTGTAAACTACCAGATCCGTGAATTTGGTTTTTTGGGTTTCGAGTTTTTTGTTTATTTATTTGTTTTTTTTTTAGATTCAACATATAAGTAAGATCACATGGTGTTTGTCTTTCTCTGTCTAACTTATTTTACTTAGCATAATGCCCTCAAGGTCCATCTATGTTGTCACAAATGGCAATATTTCCTTTTTAATGGTTACATAGTATTCCATTGTGTATATATACTACATTTTCTTTACCCGTTCATCCATCAATAAACGCTTAGGTTGTTTCCCAATTTTGGCTATTGTGAATAATAGTGCAATGAACATGGGAGTGCAGGTACCTCTTCAAGATCCTGATTTTATTTCCTTTGTCTATATACCCAGAAGTGGGATTGCTATATCATATGGTAGTTCTATTTTAAAAATTTTTGAGAATTCTAGAAACTGTTTAATACTGATTTGCATTTCTCTGATGATTAGTGATCATCAGAGCACCTTTTCATGTACCTGTTGGCCATCTATGTATATGTCTTCTTTGGAAAAATGTCTATTCAAATCCTCTGCCCATTCATTTTCAGATCGACTTTTTTCTTTTTTTGCTATTGAGTTGTATGAGTTATTTGTATTTTTGATATTAACCCCTTATCAGACATGATTTTCCCATTCAGTACGTTGCCTTTTCATTTTGTTGATGGTTTCCTTTGATGTAGTCCCACTTATTTATTTTTGCTTTTGTTACCTTTGTTTTTGGTGTCAAATCCAAAAAATGATCACCAAGATAGACATCAAGGAGCTTACCACTTATGTTTTCTTCTAGGATTTTTATTGTTTCAGGTCTTTCATTCAAGTTTTAAATCCAGTTTGAGTTAATTTTTATGTGGTGTAAGACAGTGATCCAGATTCATTTCTTTGCATGTGTCTGTCCAGTTTTCCCAACTTTATTTTGATTACTATAGCTTTATAATAAAGTTTGAAATCAGGGAGTAGATGCCTCCAGCTTTGTTCTTAAGATTGTTTTTCCTGTTCATGGTCTTTTGTGATTTCATTACAAATTTTAGGGTTCTATTTCTGTTATACCATTTAATTTTTGATAGAGATTGCATTGAAACTGCATAGTGCTTTGGATAGTATGGAGATTTTAACAATATTAATTCTTCTAATCCATAAATGTGGAATACCTTTTCATTTATTTGTATTCTTCCCCTTCTTTCATCGGTGTTGTAATTTTCAGTGTACAGGTCTTTCACCTCCTTGGTTAAGTTTTATTCCTAGATATTTTATTCTTTTTGGTAGAATTGTAAATGAGTTATTTCTTAATTTTTCTTTCTGAGAATTTGTTATTAATCTATAGAAATGCAATGGGTTTTTGTATATTGATTTTATATCCTATAACACCACTGAATTTATTTCTAACAATTTTTTGATAGAGTCTTTAAGGTTTTCTACATATAGTTGACCCTTGAACAACATGGATTTGAACTGCACAGGTGCACTTATACATGGATTTTTTTCAATTGATCTATGCTATTGTATTTACCTGTGCCATTCAAGCACTGTTGTTTAAGGGTCAACTTTCAATACTATGGTGAATAGAAGTGGCAAAAGTGAGCATCCTTGTCTTGTTCTTGATCTCAAAGGAAAAGCTTTCAACTTTTCACTTTTGAGTATGATGTTAGCTGTGGGTTTGTCATTTATGGCCTTCCTTCTGTCTAGATATACATTCTCTCTATACCCACTTTGCTGAGACTTTTAATCATATCTATGGCTATTGAATTTGGTCAAATGCTTTTTCTGCATCTATATTGAGATGATATGATTTTTATCCTTTATTTTGTTAATGTGGTATATAACATAGACTGATTTGTGAATGTTAAACCATCCTTGCAACATCACTGGGATAAATCCAACTTGATCATAGTGTATAATGCTTTTAATGTATTGTTGAATTTGACTTGCTAATATTTTGTTGAGAATTTTTGCACCTATGTTCATCAGGCATATTGACCTATAATTTTCTCTTCTTGTGGTGTCTCTATCTCATTTTGGTATCAGGATAATAGCTGGCTTTATAAAATGAGTTTGGAAATATTTTGTCCTCTTCTACTTTTTGGAAAAGTTTGAGAAGGATTGGTGTTAATTCTTTTAAATGTCTAGTAGAATTCACCAGTGAAGCCACCTGGTCCTGGACTTCTGCTTGTTGGGAGGGTTTTGATTACTGACTCAGTGTCCTCACTCATGATCAGTCTGTACAGATTTTCTATTTCTTCATGCTTCAGTCTTGGTAAGGCGTACATTTCTAGGAATTATCCATTTCTTCTAGGGCGTCCAGCTTTTTGGTGTATAATTGTTCCAATTAGTCTCTTATGAGCCTTTGTATTTCTGTAGTATCAGTCGTAACATCTCTCATTTCTGTTTTTGAGTTCTGTCCTTTTTTCTGGAGAGTCTAGCTAAAGGTTTGTCTATTTTACTTATCTTTTCAAAAAACCAACTTCAATAAATTGATTATTTTCTATTGTCCTTTCAGTCTTGATTTCATTTCTTTCTGCTCTGATCTGTTATTTCCTTCCTTCTAACTTTGGGCTTCATTTGCTTTTCTTTTTCTAGTTCCTTCGGGTGTAAAGTTGAGTTTCTAGTTTCTTGATGTGTAGGCATTTATCACTGTGAATATCCATCTTAATTGCTTTCACCACATCTCATACATTTTGATATATTGTATTTCCATTTCATTTGTCCCAAAGGTACTTTATTTCTCTTTTTTCTTCTTTGACCCATTGGCTGTCTAGTAGCATATTGTTTAATCTCCACATATTTGTGAATTTTCCAATTTTCTTGTAATTTATTTCTATTTTCATACCATGGTGATCAGGAAAGCTACTTGATATAATTTCAATCTTAAATTTATTATAACTTCTCTTTTGGTGTAATGTATGATCTATCCTGAAGAATGTGGCACTCATAAAAGGGCCATCAAGTCTTAATGCCCAATGTCCAACACAGTAGCCACTAGCCACATATGGTTATTGAGCCCTTGCAATATGGGTAGTGCAACTGAGGAACTAAGTTTCGAAACTTGTTTTTAATGAATTTAAATTTAAAAATTGATGCCCAGTTATTAGGAAACTTAAGTATGTTTGAAACAGCTTGATCATGCATATCTACTTTTTCAATTGAATTTTATGAAATCTGATTACAAATCCATTTAGTATTTCAGTCAAGATGTATTGTAAATGAACACCAATTTTGAAAATTTATTATGAAAAAATATAAAATTATTTTCACTCTTTTATATTGATTGCCTGTTAATAATATTGTTTTGGGTATATTTGGTTAAAATAAAATATCAACATTTTACTTCTAAAAAAACTTTTTAATGTGGTACTGGAAGATTTTAAACTACATATATTTCTGTTGGACAGTGCTGATCTAGACTGTGGTATATCTTATTTAAGAAGAGTTGTCACATTCAGTTAATTTATTCTTCATACCAAAGAAAGGAAAAACAGCTATGTCAGAGGGTTCTCAGCATATACTGTGTTATTCTTATGGCACCATCTTACTTTGCCTCTTATAATCATTTGTATATTTGCTTTATTTTGCCTATAGGATCATAAATATCTTCATTACAGTGACTAGTTTATTTTTATATTCTTTGCAGGTGTCATACCCTTAATATCTGTTTTACATTAAATTGATGTAATTGTCAAGCATGTTATTTTAATTTGGTCTTAGATAATTAAATTTAGCTTATCTATTTTTTTATATTTTTATATTTTTCTGACTTTAATAATCTTTGTAAGTTTAGTAAAATTACATTAAGTTTTTGGAGTTTTAATTTGATCTATTACTATACCAAAAAATATTGTTTTCTTTCCAAATTTAGTTGACATTTGTAGACATAGACTGAATCAAATATTTGTTTTAGGATATAAAGATCAAGAATGCAGACTCTTGGAAAAGTTTAGGCAAACCAGTCAAAACTTCAGGTGTATTGAAATCCTCAGATGAGCTCTTCAACCAATTTAGAAAAGCAGCAATAGAAAAGGAAGTTAAAGCTCGAACACAAGAACTAATACGGAAACATCTGGAACAGAATACAAAGGAACCAAAAGTATTTCAAGAAAATCAGAGGTCTATAATTTACTGGATTAAAGGGGGCCTTTGGGAGATCTAGACATGTATTTAAAATATGCTAAATTTCTAAATTGATAGTCTGCTTTGAAGAGGAAATAAGTTATTGATTAGGCTAGTAAAGATACTAATATCATTAAATTATAAAGATATCATGATTTTCTAGAAATGTCTTAATGTTGTTTCCATGTGTATAAGAAGATAATGGTGTACATTGATCAAAGTTTTCCAAAACCTTCTTTTTAGTGTAGATTTCCCTATGTAAAATTTGACATAAAAAATACAGCTTATAAATAATGTTATAACATATGAAAAGGGGTATATAGAACACTGCTTTATAGATGTCATTTAATGACATCTTTGTAATAACTTTTAAGGAACTTGAAATCTATTTTGAGCTCTATTGTTTCTTTCAGGGACTCTGGCTTCACTCTAGAATCTTCTTCAAATAAGATGCAAAACAAGTGCCTTGGAGAGGAGCAGAAAGAACATCAACAGTCATTGGAAGCTCAAGACAAATGTAAACTCTGGCTTCTCAAAGACCGTAATTTAGCAAGGGAGAAAGAGCAAGAGCGGAGGAGGAGAGAAGCAGTAAGTTAATTTTAGTTTACTCAATCTAACAAGGAAAGGTTTAACAAAGCAGTGTCTTCCCATGTTCAAAGATGTATTTGAGGTAGTTTTTCAGTGACAGTGGAGTTACCTCTTTAGTGAGGATCAGGTTCTAAAATCAGGGCCTAAAATAAAATTTTCATAGTCAAAAGACCTCTCTGTGCCTCAATTTCGTTATCTATAAAGTGGGAATAATAACGCCTATTGTGAAGATGAAATGAATTTATATGTATTAAGCACATAGGAAAATGCCTGGCACAGAAGTAAAATGATTTATCACTTACTGTTATTACTCTTGAAAAATTTATAAGCCACCTATGAATTGTGGTTAAAAGATATGCCATCTATCCCAGGTTAGTATTTCTTTAGTTGTACACTAGCTGAAGAAGTCGACTTGCATTATGTCGATTATATTTTAATAAGACTGGAAAGAAAAATAAATTGACTTGTGTTTAGGAGTCCTAATATGCAAAAAATGTTTTAAAAACTAGAATTGTTTCCTTCTTTTATCTATGGATTATTTAGAAGTATGTTATTTAACTAAATGGTTTCCAATAATTTGGGTATTTTCTGGCTAGTGATTTCTAATTGAATTCTGTTGTGGTCAGACAACATACAATGTCTGTCTTGAATTTTTAAAAATTCATTAAGACATGTTTTATGACCCAGATTATGGTCTACCTTGGTAAATATTCTGTGTACACTAGAGAAGAATGTATATTCTGCTGCCAATGGGTAGAGTATTAAACAGGCCAAGTGGGTTGATAGTGATGTTCAAGTCTACTATATTCTTGCTGATTTTCTGCCTGCTTGTTCTGTCAAATACTGAGAGAGGAGTATTGGCATCTATGATTATATAATTGTAAACCTGTTTTTTTATCCTTGAAATTCTATCTATTTTATGTCATGTATTTTGAAGCTCTGTTATTAGGTGTCTAAACATTTAGGATTGTCCTCTTGATTAATTGATCTCTTTTCATTATAAAATGATCTTCTTTATTCCTGGTAATATTATTTACCTTGAAATATAACCACTTCACCTTTTATCGCTAGTGTTGGCATAGCATAAAATTTTTTTCATCCTTTTACTTTTAACCCATGTTTTTATATTTAAAGTGAGTTTCTTGCAGGTAACATGTAGTGAGGTCTTGCTTTTTTAAAAGAAAAAGCAATCTGCCTTTTATAGGAGTGTTTCCACAATTAAATTAAAAATGATTATTAAAATCTTGAGTTTGAATCCTTCATCTTGACATTTCTTTTCTCATCTGTTCTTGTTATCTATTTTCTGCATTCTTTTAGATTAAGTATTTTTTATGATTCCATTTTATTTCCTTCATTGGTTTATTATTAGTAACTGTTTTGTTATTTTAGTGGTTGCTTTAGGTTTATAGTACATACTTTAGCTTATCACAATCTTCCTTTGAGTTATGTTATACAACTTCATGTTTAGTAAATAGCTTTCCAATGGTGTACTTCTGTTTCTGACCTCCCAGACTTTATGCTATTATTTAAGCAGTCAAATTATCTCTAAAACTTTTAATGATAAGAAATTTACCTATATAGTTACCATTTCCAGTGCTATTCATTCATTTATTTAGATACAGATTTCCAAACGGTATAATTTTCCTTTTCTCTTAAGAACTTTCTTTTAACATTTCTTGTAGTATGAGTCAGCTGGTGATGAATTCTTTCAATTTGTGTATATCTGAGAATATCATTATTTGGCCTTTTTTTAATTAAAAGACTTTACTTTTTTTTAAGTTTTATATTCAGAGGAAAATTGAATTGAAAATACAAAGAGTTCCCACATATTCCTCTCCTCCCCTCCATCAACATACAACCTCCCCCACCGTCGACATCCCACATTAGTTATGAAATCTGTGAACTAACATTGACACAACGTTGTCAACCATAGTTTATGAGGCAAAGTCCATAATTTACATTAGGGTCCATTCTTTGTGTTATACTTTTTATGAGTTTTGACAAATGTCTAATGATATAAGGGCATACATCAACCATTATAGCACCATCAGAATAATTTCTCTTTCCTAAAAGTCCCCTATGCTTCTTCACTTGCTCTCCTGAACCCCTGCCAACCACTGATCTTTTTACTATCTCCATAGTTTCTCCTTTCCAGAATGTCATATAATTGGAATCATATAATATATAGCCTTTTCAGATAGGCTTCTTTCACTTAGTAATTTGCATTTAAGGTTCCTCTGTGTCTTTCTGTCGCTTGATAATTCATTTCCTTTTTGTGAAAAGAATCCACTGTATGGATGTACTCCAGTCTGTCCACTCACGTATTAATAGCTGTCTTGATTGCTTCCAAGATGTTATAAGCTTGGTTGCTTAAAGCAAGTATAATAAAGTTGCTTTGAACATTGGTGTGCAGTATTTTGTGTAGACGTGTTTTCAACTTATCTTCATTTTATAAAATATGTTTTTGCTGGATATAAGATTCTACATTGTTAATTTTTTTTCAATACTTTAAAGATATCCCTTCACTGTGTTTCTTGCTTTGTTTCCCATGAGAAATTTGATGTCTTTGTTTCTCTGTATAAAATATGACTTTCCTTTGGCCACTTTTAACAGTTTTATTTTTCATTGGTTTCTGCAGTTGTTTTCTTCGTGTTTCTTGTCCTTCGTTAATCATACTGGAGATGTATGTTTATAGTTTTCATCAAGCTTGGAAAAATTGGGGGAATTATTTCTTTTATTTTTTTGTTTTTTCTTTTTCTCCTTTTATTGACTCCAGTTACTTGTGTATTAGGCCACTTGAAGTTGTCCCACAGCTCAGTGCTACTCTTTTAATTTTTAAATTCTTTTTTCCCTCTGCCATTCATTTTGGATAAATTCATTAATCTTTTCTTCAGTGTCTGCTGTAGAGTCTATCCAGTGCATTTTTTCATTTCAGACATTGTAGTTGTCATTTCCAGAGCTTAATTTGGATCTTTTTAATATTTTTTGTTATCTCTATTAAACTTTTGAACAAATGGAATACAGTTATCAAGATTGTTTTAATGGGCTTCTCTGCTAATTCTGACATCTATGTTAGTTTCAGATTGGTTTCAATTGATTAATTAGTCTCCTCTTTATGGATCATATTTTTCTGCTTTCTTGCTTCATTGACACCAGATGCTGTGACTATAACCTTGTTGGGTGCCAGGTATTTTTGTAATTCTGAGAAAGACGTGAATTCCTAGGACATGTAGGAACACTACTTTGTGAAGAAGAAAAGCCATTGGCTTTGGCTGTAGTATTGATTATAATTCAAATGAATTTCCTAGGAAATAATGTACAAACGTTTTGTCAGCTTATTTTATAATACGAAGGTAGAAACAACTTGTAATTAGTGGAGTTGTAACATATGGCAGAGACTTATAGAACCTTCTACAATGATAGAAATGTTCCTTATCTACATAATATAGTAGCAACTAGTCACATATGGCTACAGAGCACTTGAAATGTGGCTAATAAATTTTACTTAATTTTAATGAATTTAAACAGCAAATTTTTACTTTTTCTTTTTTATAATGGTTTTTAGGAGCCCTTTATTAAAGTTTCGTTAGTACTTTACTAGAAGTCTTTCTGTAATGACCTAGGAATTTACCTGTTGGTATTCACAAGGGCTTGGCTTCAGTCACCCATAAGTGATTTCTCAGCAACCTACTTGCCACCTAATAACCTAACTAGGTAACCTGGTATAATTTTTAATATCCTAAGCACTTAACAGAAACTTGACTAGACCTGGAACCCACTGAAAGTTGACTAGTAACGCCACATCTAGCAGCTTGATAGCTAGCATTTTGACTGCCTGAACTCTTACGTTGTTACTTCTTGACAGATCCATACTCTAAAAAGCTGCAATAACTTGAAACCTAGCAAAGCTCCCAAGAGTTTACCTCATGCCAGTTCTTTTGATCAAGTTTTTTTTAATCTTAAATTTGAATGGTTGAAGTGTATATTAGGACCACTGAGAAAGGAATATCCAGGTTATGGTATCAGCTGCAGACATTAGTATTTAAATCATGTATATAAGGTTAATTGGTGTAGAGAATAACCTGTGCCATATCAGTAGTTCCACAAGTGCAAATTATAGTCAAGATAGCAGACATTTATATAACTTATGATCATCCGATAAAATCTAGTACCCATCTGACACCATTCATAGTTATTACAATATTATTGACTATGTTCCCTATGCTATACTTTACATCCCCATGACTATTTTGTAACTACCAATTTGTACTTCTTAATCCCTTCCCCCTTTCACCCATCTCCCAACCTCCCTCCCATCTTGTGACCATCAAAATGTTTTCTGAGTTTGTTTCTGTTTTATTTGTTCGTTTTGCTTTTTAGATTTCATATAAGTGAAATCATATATTTGTCTTTCTCTGTCTGACTTATTTCACTTAGCATAATATACTTTAGCTTATTTTTAATGGCTTCTTAACATTTAATAAACATCATTTTGCAGAGTGTTATACATGCAATCTGGTTTGATGTTCATAAATATCTACATATAAAATAAACTTGGTTAAATAATTTACCTTAAGTTACACAGTAAGTGGCAGAATCAAGGAAAGCCCATAGCTTTAACATTACATGTTATAGTTCTCTCACACAGGTAAGATACTGGTTTATTAAGAAAATAATTTTATGTGTCTAGCATTATGTTGGTTACAGAGATATATGAAACAATGTACTCCAGTTCATGTTCTTATTAACACTGTTAACACTGAGAGTTTCATCTCACTTGGAAAGAAAGGTTAAACCCGTTCGTAGTTCTTTTAAGTTTTAATTTTTATTTATCACAGGAACAATATTTTAACAAAAATCAGTATATGCACAGAAATAAGATATGATAGACAATCTTGTTATGTTAAATAAGTTGCATTCATATTGTATATGATCTGTTCCAAATGTTGCATAATCATGTTTATATACATGTAATAAAGGCATACTTTTTTAAGTAATATTTAAATTTTCTTTCCTACAGATGGCTGGTACCATTGATATGACTCTGCAAAGCGACATTATGACAATGTTTGAAAACAACTTTGATTAAAACTGTTTTTAAATTAACCAACTTAAAATGAATAATATAAAAGATTAAAATGCATATGGCAAAATGATTGCATTCAGACACCAAGATACGAATCTTATGCTGTATTTTGACTGCTCTAAAATGATTAAACAATTTTCACTTTACATTTCTTAACAGGTATATGTTCATTTTTTAATGACATGATTTACAGGAAATTTTATAATATTGGATCCCTAAAAATTTAATAAGTTCCCAGATGTTATTTGTTTTATAAATAATTGTCTGCTGTGTATTATAGGCCCTGTCTTAGCAATGAAAATCCGAAAGAGATAGTCCCTGCTTGTTTAAAAATGAAGAATATATAAAGAATGTACAAAAAAAAAGTCCCGGTGAAGTTTTAAATTTTAAAAAAAAAATTGGCCGCCCTCAAAAAAAATTAAAAACCCCAAAAAAAAAAAATTGGGTTCCTTGAAGGGCAAGGTAAAATAAAATTTTCTGCTGGTTTTATATACAAAATTTATATTGAAATTTAGTTTAAAGAAAATATTACTTATGGTTTGAAAGATGTTGAATTTGAGGCAAAATAACTAACAGTAAATATTATGTATGTAAGTTTCTATAGGAAATTATACAGCATTTCTTATGTATATGTGATAGCAATGAATGTTTAAATCTTTACTTAATTATAGTAAGTCTTGTTTAAATTTAAATCTATAAAATATTTTTGTTTAATCATTCTCAAGTTGCTATTATATATAAATTATGGGTATCAGCTTCATGTATTTTAACTTTTTGGACTCTTGAAGTGGAACATGATTCAGGCACTATTCTGATGCCATCTAAAGTAAAAATCCAAGTATGTATCTATAATAGAGAGAAAGAAAAAAGTTTCCTTGACTTCATTTATTTTTATAATCTATATGATTTTTTAAACCCATTGTTAAACTATCAGCCATTTAAAAAACATTAGTAACTAAAATGATGGTGATACCTTCATGAAACTTAGCCAGCCAGAATTAAAGTGATAGTCATACATTTTCAATTATACCTATTTTTAACCAAGAAATTTGTATGTATATATTAAACAGTATGCATTATGTTGTTTTTTGTAAAAGATCATAGATAGATGAGGTATCTATGTACACACACATTAGTTTATAAATATATATAATATGTAATCATAGAAAGATACATCTGAAATAGTGGTTACTTCTAGGTGATAGGATTACAAGTATTTTTTTCATTTTCTTTATTCTTTTCAGTATTTTCTGGTTCTTTTTAATATTGATTATGTAATACTTTTAAGATCCATGAGAAATTTTCCATTTTGAAGAGAAAGAATGATAACAGTAAATATGAATTTACTTCTGTCAAATACACATATTCTATTTAACTATCTTTAATAAAACTGATCAATCAGTGGTCTTTGTCTACATCTAAAAATAGAAAGTCCAGCTTTTTAACATAATGGCTTTCTTGGGGTTTTTCCTATAAACATTTGGAGCAGCCCTTAGCTATGATACAGTTATAAGTGCTTAGTTTAAGCGACTTGACCTTTAACCTTTGTTCAGTCTGTACTGGGCCTGGCACATTGTAGATGCTCAACAAACTTTTGGTAAGTTGGTTGAAGTCAGTTTAGCAGGGAAAAATATCAGTTTATAGTCGATCCTTCCTATATTATGATCTATCTATTTTAGTAAATAACTGGCTTTTCTTAACTTCTTCCATGTAGTTTATTTTTGATAACTGTGTGCATGAATATTTCATGTACCTTATTAGCTTCAACTAAAACCTCGTTTCATGAGGACCTCTTCTCTGTCCCCATCTCTCCTATCTTCTAAGACTTTTTCATTATGTTTTCTGAGATTCATAATCAGTCATCAACAACATTCCCTGTATAATCAACCTTTTTGCTTGTTTCTTTCCTCTTTTTGTTCTTTAGTTCTGGAAATGTGGTCCCTGGACCAGCTGCATCAGCATCATGTGGGAATGTTTTAGAAATGCAAATTCTCAGACTTACTAAATCAGAAACTTTTGACTGTGGAGTCCAGCAGTCTATAGTTGAACAAGCCCTCCAAATGATTTTAATACACACTAAAATTTGAGAGCCACCACTCTAACTGAACACTGGCTCT
Source organism: Pteropus vampyrus (assembly GCF_000151845.1). NCBI lineage: Eukaryota > Metazoa > Chordata > Mammalia > Chiroptera > Pteropodidae > Pteropus > Pteropus vampyrus. The sequence continues at coordinate 13,298,624 of NW_011888803.1, forward strand.
CTCCTACAGGCTCTCATTTACAATGATCTTAATATCTAATCAACCTTAGCTACTCCTTTGTCATTACCAATAACTAAAAGTCTTCCTTGATCTCAATTTCAAGCACCCTTGGTCTCTCACTCCTACCTCCTGTCCTTTTCTAGCTTACTCCCTTAACTCCAGCAATCATTACACCTTACCAGGACCTACAATCCATTAAATCCTAGTGCCTTTTCACAGTACCTCTTCCTTCATGACCTCAGTGCTCTCCTTATCTAAATTTTATAGTACATTATTATTAATCATCATTCCCTTGCATACATTCTCAACTCCATTGCTCCTTTCTTTGTTGCAGTCACTTGGCAAAACGCAAATCCTTATGAAATCTGATTGCTTGCACTGCACCCATGTAATTGTGGTTAGTGAAAGAAATGCAGCCATGATAACCAGTCTCACTTGAAATTTGTGAGCGTAAACTCAATTAGTCTTAATGCTGCCCAGAAATCTTACAACATTTCAATAGTCCATTCACTCTCCCTAGGCAGTTTCTTCATCTTCATTGTGTTCAGACCTCCAATCAATACCACCTCCCCCATCATCAATCTATGATCTATTTCTTCTTTTTCACTAAGATAACAGACGATCTGAGAAGAATTTCCACAAGCTTCCACTACCATATCTACAAGCATCACTGTTCATATGCTCTGCTCTCCCCTCTTTTACTACAGATGAATTGTCCATGCTCTCAGTTAAGGCAAATCTCTTACTAGTTTTTCTTAACTTCCCCAGGGACATTGCTTCAGCAGTTCTGGTTTCCACCATCAGTGATCCGTCCTCTAGATATTTATCAGCACAAAACTGGTTTTCCTGGAGAACAAAACTTGGTTTTCTTCCTTAAATAAGCTCCTCAAACTTTTGGCCCATTAAAAAAAAATGTTTTCATTATAGGAATTTAAAAAATTATTAAGATACAATTCACCTTTCAAAGTGCAATTCAGTGGTTTTTAGTGTAGTCACTTATGAAAATTCATTTCTTTTTCTTTTTAGTTCTTCATATATTCTGGATGTTAACATTTTGTGTTATAAATATTGTCTCTAATTGTCGCTGTCAATTTATTAATTTGTACATAATTGTGTAGAAGTCAACAGTTGAGGTCAATTTGTCAGTCGAAAAATCATGTTACTAGTCGTACATACATGGATATTATATTTATGAATTTTATAATTTCATTTTTTAATTACAAAGCTTTTACATATGATTTAAAGATAATGTGTAGAGATAGTAAGTTTCTTTCCTCCCCACCCCAACTATTGAGAAATTAAAACTTGTGGATTTTTCAGTCTTCTTTATGCTTATCCACATATGGACATGTACAGGCTTTGAGGGGCTTGTTTTTACAAAACCTTGATCATTTATACATGTTATTTGGCAACTGATTTTTCATAATGTATCATGAGCATCTGTCTAGGTCTTTAGGTGGATATAGATTAGTTCATTCTTTTTTAAAAGGCTGCACAACATTCCTTAGAATAGCTATATCATATTGATTCAATTTGATTCCAGTCTTTACACTATGAACAATGCTGAACTAAATATCCCGTTTATATAGTCATAGATAAGCATGCTTCTCTTTCTGAAAAGTAAACCTTCTAAAACAGGATTGCTGGGTCAGAAGTTATAGTCTAAGGGAGTATGTAGTTTTAATTTTAATAGATGTTGCCAGATAACTGTTCCAAAAAACATTAGACCAGGTCATATTCCTATAAGCTTGAAAGTAACACTTGCCCATTATCATCACCAGCATCAGATATTACTGTCCTCATATTCTTTGATAATCTGAATGAATAAATTATAATCAGTTCCTTTAATTTGCATTTCCCAGACTACAGTGGGTTGACTATCTTATATTTGTTGGCCATGTGACTTGCCTAGTCACTAAAATCCTTTAGTCATTATCCTTTTGGTTTGTTTTTCATATTAATTTATAGCCTCTTTGTTTTTCTTTTAGATGTTGGCTTTTTTGTTTAGAAGCATTTTTTCACAATCTATTATTTGTCTTTTGAGAATTGTTATCTTTTTTTCATTAAAATTTTAAATTTTATGTAGTCATATGTCTGGATTTTCCTTATAGTATCTGAAAATTATGGCTTGTTTTGGAATGTATCCCCCATATCAACATGATAAAATATTTTTATACATTTTTGCACTTAAAATCCAGATGTAATTAATTTTTACACTAAAATTCCAGATGGATTAAAGATGTTTTTATGTATGGTATGAGGTAGAGAACCATGAGGTTGATTTTTTTCTAGATGAACTTTCAATTATGCTGCCACAATTTACTTACTGAACCTCTGAATTACAATAGCTGTCACTCAATAAGAAATTTATAATCACTTTATTTAATTTATAAAAGTTAGTAAAATTAAACACAGTAGCGTTCTAGACTTAAATTTAGAGACCTACCAATTTTGTTTCTAGTATTACAAATGTGTCCGGTATGGGACTTATTTTTTGAAGCATTGCAAGTCTCAAAGAGGCTGGGAAGTTCTCTCAGGATCCCCACCCCACAATTAGTTGAGAGCAGAGCAATACCAGGCTGAGATGGTAGGGCTTCTTTGACGTCAGATGCAGAGTGTTGTTATGCTAATTGTGCATGGACCAATGGTGAGGTCATAAAATTGGGGGAAGATCTTCAAGAGGCTGATGAGGAGCTGCTTCTGCAGCCACTGCTGCAGCTGCTCTCCCAGGCTCCTCTGGGTGAATACTCCCATTTTGAGAGCCAGGCATTGTACAGGATATGCCAGGAGCAGTGGCTGCAGGATGAGTTGGTAACCTTCGACTACCAGTCCAAAATGCTGGCTTTAAAATGTCCCTCTTCCAGTAGAAAGCCCAACCATGCAGACATCTTGCTCATAAACTGATAATATGTTTCAGAAGTGGAAATAATGACCAAACAGAAACCCCTTCTCCCCTAGCTTCACTCAATGTTAGGAAGCTTGCCAGCAAAGCACCAGACAGAGAAGAAACTGAGCCAGGTCTATGCAGTCAGTACTGGTGTCTCCCTAGAGGGCCAGCAGCATTTCCAGACCATTCACAAGACCATTAAATACTGTAAATGGCAAGAAAAAAACATCACAGTCATGGAAGAAATTCTTACACTCTCATATCAAGTAGGAAACTGTAAAGTCAGAGGGGGCATCCACTGAGCCATATATGCAAAACAGTTAAAAGACATTTTAAACATATGGAAAGCCAAAAGATACAGCAGCGTTCACAAGCCCAGCAACCACAGAAAGAGTCTGCCTTGTCATCCTGAGTCCATACACACGGAGGACTCTTCCAGCATCCAGCCAAGGAGGTGACGGCAGTGTCTTCAGCAGAGGCAGGCTGGAGTAGAAAAGGGATCCTATATTTCCTGTTAGCTATTGTTAACAAAGCGTCAGCATTTCCACATCTCAGACTTAACAAACAAAACATACAACAAAAAAGAATAAGAGACTAAATATTTTTTAAAAAGAGGTTGACAAGGTTCCAGGCTGGCCATAGGCAGAAGCAAGATCACTACAAATTAAGGTAAAGAAATTAGCCCATGAGCAAAGATGAATGCTAGAAAAAAGCAAGACACAATGAGTGAGAGTCGGCAGAAACAACAAATGAAAGTTAATACTTCATCTCCCTCTCCTAGCACTGCAGGAGAACAGCTATTTGTAAAACGTTTAAAGAAATAAAATTTTCAGAGAGAAATGGGCAGATTTGGAAAAAAAAGAGATCTAGAAAGTGCTGAAATAAAGTCACAATTGGATGGGTTAAAACAGTTAAGTAACAGCTAAAGAGAAAATTGGTAAGCTAGAAAATATATCCAACTCAATATACCAGGATACAGCACAGACAAAAAGGAAAATCAAAAGATCTTTCTTTATGTTGCATACACACAGACCAATGAACATAATCTGAAACCTGTAGTCAGCAGTGAAGTGCATACAGCTTTTCCCTTTGCCACCCCCCTCCAAAAAAATTTAACCACACAAATTTAGAATCTAATCAAAATGCAAAAATGTTAAGAGATCTAAAGCAAGGTTTGGCAAACTACAGCCTACATGTCAAATCCAGTTTGCCTGTTTTTAGTTTATTGGAACAGACATATCTGTTTATTTACGTACTGTCTATGGCAGCTTTTGTGCTGTAATGGCAGAATGCAGTTGGCATAACAGATGGTGGCCCTGAACACCTAAGATATTTACTATCTGATCTCTTACTGAAAAAGTTTGTCTACTCTGATCTAGAGGATAAGTTGAAAAGGTCTAACATTTAATCAGAGTCCTTGCAACCAATAAAAAGAATAAGGAGGATCATCATTAGAGGGGATGATAATTGTGATTTCTTAAAATTATGTACATTGAATCTTTTTATCCTAGACATATAACATCCCAAGCAGGGTAAATAGATCCATATCTAAGACATTTTTCAGTGGCCTGCACAACATCATAAGCAAAGAAGTTTTTATAAGCAGCCAAAGAAGAGACGTTATCATCAAATAGAAATTGAATGAGTTACCAGCAACGATGACCACCAGAAACAGTAGGATTAAATCTTGAAGATTTTGAGAGAAAAATAACTGTCTCCTTGAAATGTGGAGAAATTTTGGAGGACTGTGATTTTCCAGTATTAAACATGTATGTGTTGGTCTTTATCTTCTCATCATGTGTGTATGTATAGCTTTTCTCTGCAGCACAAATTCTCTTGATACTGCCCTTAGGACACAACTAGTTACCAGTAACGATGTATCTTAATAATAATATGGCTGCTTCTGTGTTTTCATTAACAAAGTTGTACATAATGTTAGCATCTAGTTTTAGTGAACTTTCATATGTCTGAATCATTTGTCACATCAGAGTGTAGATTGATTAGTTTCTAAGTTTGTGTGGTTAAATTTGAGGCGGCAGCAAAGGAAAAGTTGTATGCACTTCATTAACTGCAGGTTTCAGATTAAATTCATTGATCTGTGTGTATGCAATATGAAGAATGATCTGAAGTAATTGTGTTATATTTATTTATATAATAGTCTGTTTAAATCAAAAAGTAAAATGATCAGCTTGGAATTCTGTACCCAACAAAACTATAAAAATGAGGGTGAAATAAAGTTTACCACAAAACATCCTACACTAAAGGAAATGTAGAAAGGATGTTCCACTTTCATGGAAAGTAGGGCAATTTGAGCGACCTTATTCCATCTTGTTATGCCACCTGGAACATGTGGTCTCTCAAGTTGATGTAGCAGAGGAAGATAGGATCACACTGCATGTTTTTAAGTGCCAGACTTGGAAGAGACTTATACTCTTGCACTCATCTTCCTCTGGCCAGAACCCCCTTGGCCACAGCTGACTGCAAGTTGGGGAAATTCAGAGCAATACATAGAGATTAGTAATTCTCTCACACACACAGGCATTTATTTCACTTAAGAGGAAATACATATGGCCAATAAACATGAAAAGACACTCAGCCTCTTTAATATTGAGGCAAATGAAAGTTGAGGCTACAGGAGATACCAATTTTTACCCATCAAATAAGCAAAGAAGATGATGTCTAGCATTATCCAATGTTGGAAAGGATCAGTGAGAACTCATACACTGCTGGTGGGGAGTGTAAATAGATATAACTATTTAATAACCATCCAACATCATAATATACATTTCTTTTTAAATATTAATTATTTTTAAATTTATTTAAATTAGTTTCAAGTTAATTTTTTTAATGTGACATTGGTTAATGAAATCCAATAAGTTTCAGCTGTATACTTTAACAGTAAGGCATATATATATTTAAACTGTGTGTTCACCTACACATTTCTTTTCAATCATCCATGGGGCATTCACCAAAACGGACCATATCCTGGATCATGAAATAAATTTAAAATAATTGAAATTATATAGAGTATGTTCTTTAACCATAACAATATCAGATTACAAATCAAGAATAGACAATAGACAACAGGAAAACATAAGTACAAAATTAAGCAATCAAAACACTTGCAAATAAATGATAAGTCAAAGAGGAACTCTTAAAGGAATTTTTAAAACCTACATTGAAATGAATGGCAATGAACATAAAACACTGAAATATATGGAATACTATTAAAGAGTACTGAAAGACAAATTTATAAGTGCTAAGTGATTTCCTTAGAAACAAGGAAGTTCTCAAATCAATGATCTTTGTTTCTTACTCAACAACCTAGAAAAAGAGCAAACCCAAAGCAGGACCAGAGCAGAGATCAATAAAATTGAAAAGAAAACAAGAGAAAAATCAGTGAAAAAAAATAAAAAGCTGGTTCTTGGGAAAGAAAACAATAACATTTATAAATCTCCAGCAAGACTAACAAAAAAAAGACACAAATCAACAGCAACAGTGAAATAGTGAACCATTAAAAAGGTAAAAAGGAATACTACAAATAACACTACACTTATAAATTTGAAGAAATTGAACAGTTCCTGAAAAACCATAAACCATCAAAACTTACTCAACATGAAATCATTTGAATAGCCCTGTACCATTAAGAAATTTCAATTTCAATTCATAATCTAAAAGTTCCTGAAAAAGAAATTTCCCAGCCCATATGGTTTCACTGGAGAATTATACCAAACATTTAGGAAAAAATTAATACCAATTTAAGACAATCTCTTCCAGAAAATCTGTTCTGGAAAATGCCTCTTCCAGAAATCAGTCTATTCTGTAACTTTTGTCAAGAGGACAAATTTTATCAACAGAAAGAGGGAACCACTTCCCAACTCATTTTGTTAAAATGAAAGACAGTACCAAATGTTAAAATGAAAGACAGTACCAAAAAAAAAAAAAAAAAAAAGCTGCAAACCATTGTCTCTAATGAACTTCAACAGAATAATAGCAAACCAAAACCCACGAAAAGAATTATATACCATAACTAAGTGTGGTTATTTATTCCTTGATTTATTCCAGGTGTGAAAGACTGGTTCAAAATTTGAAAATTAATCAGTGTAATTCATCATATCAACAAGCTAAAGAAGAGAAAAAAACATGATCATATTAATTGACAGGAAAAGCATTTGACAAAATCCAACACATTCATGATTTAAAAACTCATCATTAGAAATACAGGAAAATTACTTCAATTTGATAAGGAGTATCTACAAAAAAATCTACAGCTAATGTTATACTTAATGGTGAAAGATTTAATGCTTTCCCCTACATTGAGAAATAAAACAAGGATGTCCACTCTTACCATTCTTATTCAACATAGTACTAGAAATTCTAGCCAATGTAATAAAGCAAGAAAAACAAAAGTCATACAGATTGGAAATAAATAAAATTGTCTCTACCTTTGTTTTTGGTGGTTTTGTTTATTTATTTCATTAGCCAGCCATGATTTTTCAAAATAATGTTAAATAATGGAAACAATAGATATCATTCTTTCTTATTTCCTATTCCAAAGCCAATGGCTACAGGATTTCACCACAGGCTATGGTTTTGTTTTTGTCTTTTTGGTTTTTTGTTCGTTTGTTTGTTTGTTGTATTTGGTTTGGTAACTAATGTTTAAGCAGTTTCTGAGTTAATTTAACTTTAAGGAATAGCTGCTAATTTCTCATCAAAATTAAAACTTTTTATCGTAAAAAGGTAAGGTACAGGTTAAAAGAAAATATTTGCAAACTACATATCTGATAAACAAAAAGCATATACGATATATAAAGAACTCTCAAAACTCAACAGTAAAAAATAATTTAACTAGAAAATAGGCAAAAGGCATGAACAAAATTTCACCAAAGAGGATGTGCATTTGGCAAATACATATATGAAAGCATGTTCACCACCATTAGCCATCAGTGACATGTAAATCTAAATTATGAGATATCACCGCATGCCTATCAGAAAGGTTAAAAAATAGTGACAACGTAAAATGCTGACAAGGATGTGGAGAACTGGATCACTCATACATTGCTGGTGGTAATGTAAAATGGTACAGCCACTCTAGAAACCAGTTGGCAGTTTCTTATAAACAAAACATTCAAAACTGTATGACCCAATTGTACTCTTGGGCATTTATCCCAGATAAATGAAAACTTACATTCACACAAAAACCTGTACATAAATGTTAAGAACAGCTTTATTTCTAACAGCCCAAAACTGGAAACAATCCAGATGTTCTTCAACAGATGAATGGTTAAACAAATTGTAGTATATACATACTATATAATCTTACCCAGTAATAAAAGGAATGAACTACTGATACATGCAATAACTTGAATTTATAGGGAATACGATGAGTTAAAAAAAATCCGAAAAGGTTATATACTATATTTTTCATTTATATAACATTTTTGAATGACAAAAAATTGGAAACAGAACAGATTAGTAGTTGCCAGGAGTTAGAGACAAGGTGTGTGTGTGGTTATAAAAGGGTAACATGAAGGATCCTAGTGGTTATAAAACTGTTCTGTATTCTTGATTTTGTTGGTGGATGTACAAGGCTACATATGTACTTTATCTATAAAGTACATATGTAAAGTGGAAAGTACATTGGACAAAGTATACACAGGTTCTCTATTACTTCTCTTATGACTGCATATAAATTTACAATATCCTATTAAAAATTCAATTAAAAAAGGAAATATTCAAAACTAAAAAAAGGTTCTAAATTTATTGTGGTAATCATATCACAATATATACACATATTCAATCATTATATTATACCCCTAAAACTAATGTAATGTTATATGTCAATTATATCTCAATTTTTAAAAATCAGGGAATTCAGGTTTCCATTTGGGACCTAGAAAACTGGAAAAAGCAGTTCTCCCACTATTACAACAAATTAAAAAGCTAGAAAATCTTTAAAGTCACTTCTCTTAAATTAATCTGAGGGCTGAGATTGCAGGGTAACCAAATAACCTGAAGTCTAAGAAAAGACAAACACATCAAAGTAGAGGCAGGACATAAGCACTGCTTATCTGAGGCAGATACCATTAAATGCTATATAATCTGGTAACAATAACAAAAAATCATCTAAAAGTTGTAACAAATTGCTAAAGGCTGAGTATGGACTAGCTTGAGACTATAGAACCTTGGAAGCACAGAAAAATTCACAACCACTTGCAGGCTCTTCTCCACAGACCTCGTTAGTACTTACAAGAAAGATTTGAGGGGCAGGATGAGGCTTCTGAGAAAGCCATCCTCCTGGTGCCAGTCTGGAAGAGAACAGAAGCAGACATAGGAAAAGCACAAAGTGTTCTTCCTTCAGATCCTTCTCCCCTATCTTCCCTAACGAATACTAACCTCAAGCTTCTGGGGCAAGAACAGCAAACCCTATCATCTTTAGAGCACTAATGAAGACCCATTGCATCCGAAGGAAGGAAATAGAAATAAACCTTCTTATCCTGGGAGAGAGGCAGGAAATAAAATACATCAGGGGTCCAGACCATGAGAGATACTCTGTCACTAGGGGCAGGGCAGGGCCACTGAGCAGGTGCCACTCTGATATCTAATGATATAGTTCCTGCCTGTGAGGCTGAATTAGGACAGCAGAGAATGCTCCTTTCCCCCTGCACTCCCACGTTATGAGCAGTAAAAGAAGAATATGTTTAAGTGGCACAGAAGTACATATAGATGTTCAACATTAGTCATTAGGGAAATGCAAATTAAAATTTCAGTGATATCACTCCACATCTCTTAGAATGGTTAAAATTAAAAAGATTTTTTTTTTATAATACCAAGTGCTTGCAAGATTATGACCTAACCAGAACCCTCACACATTGCTGATGTAAATTCAAAATGGTATAGCCACTTTGGAAACCAGTTTGGCAGTTTCTCATGAGGCTAAATGACACTTGCCACCTGACCCAGCAATTCCACTTCTAAGTATTTACCCAAGTGAAATGAAAACTTATGTCACAGAAAAAACTTTACATGAATGTTTATAGCGATTTTATGCATAAGCCACCCAAACTAGAAAAACCTCAATTGTCCCTTAACTGGGGAAGGGATAAACAATATGTTACACCCAGTCAGCGAAACACTAATAAGCAATAAAAAAGAAACAATACATGTAACAACAGCACAGTGGAATCTCAGATGCATTATGTTAAGTGAAAGAAGTCAAAAACAAAAAGTTCGCACACTATAGGATTCCATTTATACAATATTCTTGTAAAGGAAAAACTTACAGGGACAGAAAACAGAGTACGGATTTCCAGAGGCTTGTCTTTAGAACCAGAGAGGACTAGCTGGGCTGGTAACGACTCTGAACCTAGTTGGAGAATGACAGCATCTTCAAAAGAGTGTTAGGAATAAATAAAGTCATAATGTCAGTCACGTAGTATGAAAATCAGTTGCTGCCTCCCCTCCCCGCACCCCATAATTCTATGATCCAGAAAAGGCCTAATAAAATCCCAAGTTAACTGGGCAATGAGAGGATTTAAACACTGGTCAAAACAAGAGTGGCGCATCTTTACCTGGGGTGGTTTGGGAGTCCCACCTTCATTTCCCTAAGTTTGGCAATGTGGAAATGGGATTTCACCCTGCGGAGAAAGACCGGGTCCCCACCCTGTCCAGGGCGGACCTCGCAGAGCTGGGCTTCCGCCCCGCGGTGCTCAGAGCCTGGGCGCAGCCGCCCCCGAGCGCGCGCCGTGAGTGCGGGACCCTGCGGCGGT
>NW_011888803.1:13310134-13376689 GCF_000151845.1 Pteropus vampyrus
TCCTTTCACCTTTTTGCCCTTTAGAGCTTAAATCGGCTGTCGGGGAAGTGTTCCTGGTGCTCCCCTATTGTTTCAGGACGCTTTCCTTGCCCAAATTTTAGAGATTGAAAGAGTAAATAGAATAAGTCATTGGAGATCAGGAGTTTATTCAGATCAGCAGAATGGAGCATTTACAGATGACCTAAGCAGCATGAAACCATAAATAAATGGTGTATGTTCGTGGAGAAGGAAGCGGACTTATGAAGTCAGAGACCAAAGGAATGGAATAAAAAGTAAATGTCAACAATACATGCAGATTCTTTCATTGTCCATGCTTGTCCCAAGCCTCCCCACAGCCCATGGATATTCTATTTCTTGAGGATCCAGACAGTGAAAGGAAATAACTCTTTGTGATGCACCGTACAGTCTGACTCACAGGCCTTTCAAACTAGCCTCACATGAGGGGATATTTAAGTCATCAAGTAGGGGATCCCTATTAGGAGCTACAGTGTCCAGCAGCTGGAGTTCAGAAGACTAAGGGTCACATTTTTCTTACCTTTATTCAGCCTGGGATTGATATGAGAATTAAATGATTTACAAATATTAATTTGTAAAAAAAATCAAAACAACAACAAAAAACTTAGTGCCTGGCACATAGTAAATGCAATAAAGTTTATTAAATCCAATCAAATGCCTACAGTATTTCATATTCCAAGACTCACCACCAGTAAAAGAAGTTCTTGAAATAGGATGGCATTCTGCAGTTGAGCACAAAGTCAGATTTATTATCTTCATCCAACCTGAGGAGAAAAAGCAGTGTAAAAATTATCTGGAATTCCTTATAATGTATTTCTTCTGACTGGTCACCTAAAAAGTTTCCCCAGAGACACAGAACCAAGGAGTGGAAAGAATATTATTACCTTGGGAGGTAGGACATGATGGGATTCTAGTCATAACTCTGCTTCCAAATACCTTTAAGAGCTGTGTTAACCTCTTTGGGCCTCAGTTTCTACGTCTGCAAAAATGACGGGCTTGGACTAGGTAAACTTTAAGACTTTTTTCACATCTGAAAACCCAATCACTTGGATAACCTGATATAAAACCCAGTCTCCGTGCTTAGCTTTTGGTTCTTGGTTTTTTCACTCACTGAGTTTTTGGGTTTTTTCTTGGGTTTTTCTCCACTTTTCTCTCTTCAGATTGCTTTATATTTGCTGTATTCTGGTCTCATTCCTATGCTTTTTATTTTTCTTAGGCAGTATTGTTTCCCACATGCACTCAGAGCATTCTGTTGTTAGAAATACACTGACATGACACAAGGAACAGGGAGTGAAGGGAAATGTACATGCGACTCGTATATAAATACTTAAAATACTAATGTGGGAAGAAGTAGACTAAAAATAAGAAAAGGAGGTGTGATTATGTAACTGATGGCACAGCTCTTGAGGAAGCTGAGAAAAGTACATGACTAGGAGGTAAACATGGCAGGAATATAAATTCAGATCAAAATTATTTACACATCCTGTAGAATTTGAATAAGATGAAATATGACACAGCAGCAAGTTGAAAGTCACAAATTGTGACATTGTTTCAGAAGCTCATAATATATAAATTGACTTTGTAAGTAAAAGAAGGGAAGGTACTATGAAGGGAATGTTGATGAAAGTACATCTGTCAGTTTACCCTACTGATAAATCATGTTTTTTTCTTTTGAAATTTAATAATATTTATTTTATTTCTTGATATTAAAAATAATGCAAGTGAGTTTTTTAATGAAATGGAAATAGTAAATGTACTACTTTGAGAATCAACATAAATCATCATTAAAATTTCATGCTCTCTATTTTCTACTGTAGGATTCGGGGTTAAGATTTCATTATGTTGCTGCTGGAGAAAGAGGCAAACCACTTATGCTGCTACTTCATGGATTTCCAGAATTCTGGTAAATTTATTAATTAACTTTTCTTTTGCATTAAGACGGCTTATCACAGTGTCATATACATACAGGGTTTTTATTAATAAATGCATTGAGGATGCTAGTGCTGTAGGAAATATTAGGCATTGAAGAAAAGAATGGTAGATGGCAAAACCCAACTATCTCATCATTTTTCCAAAGCAAAAAAGTCTACGGATGCCTCTTCCTGAGAAGATTTTTATGTACTCTGGATTTACCTGTATAAATAAACATAAATCATCTTCATGTTAAACTTTTATTTTTCATCCATATGGAGATAACTTAATTAGGTGGAAAGCAGCCTAGTGCAATTCAAGCGTATATATGTAGACTCATCTAGTAAAGTGCTTGACATGATTGACTCCCAATAAAATGTAAGTCTGAAGCATTTGTCAAATCTGCATAAAGTAACATGGCCAGTGAATTCTAGCTCAGCCGCTTATTGCAGAATCCTGCACAATCATCTACAATAATCTTGCAGAGCTGTGAGGATAAAGAGAGTCAAAATATGTGAAAGACCTTGCTCTTGGTCCCAATTAATACTCAGTAAATGTTCACTGTCTTCCTTCATTCCCATTCACTCACTATGGAGATTCATGTACCAACACCAACATCCTCAATGCATTTATTCATAAATCCCCTTTTATTCATATTGACTAATCTATTAACTAAAGTGTATTAAGGTAATATCTCTTTCAGAGCTAGGTGCATTTTAAATCAAGACTTTGGATGACAGAAAAACTTTAAAACCCTAAAAAAGGTTAATATGTAATGGTGGGATTCTACATGTTAAGAGCAACAGTAAGGGAGAAATTTGGGGACAGGACATTGTCCCAGACCTTTACAAAATAATTTCCTGATTCTGGCTGCTGCTGATGCTCCTGATGATGATAGTTAACATTTATTATGTGCCAGGTACTCTTCTAAATGTTTTACATATATCATTGCATTTAAGCCTCATAGGTACCCTTCTGAAACTGGCAGTGTTAGATAGTAAGGTACATCTCATTCCTGAACGTCAGAGCTGATCTCTGCTGTTTGTCCTCAGATGGGAATGATAATGATCTGATAACATATATGGATTTTTACACTTCAAATTTCACACCTTATAGAACATTCAAGACAGTGTTAAAAGTTAGCCAACAATATAAAAATACCTTACTCAAGCATTTTATATCCTCCTTCTAAATATAATTTATTAACTGAATGAAGGAGAGAATTGATATTTAACTTTTTAGAAAGAAAGATTTAAAGGTTATTCTCTCTACCTCATACCAACCCCAATATGTGTCTGTGTTCTTTTTCCTCCTGGGACTTCACTTCTTTACATGTGGAACAATCTACATGAAGATAAAAATTAACCTATAACCATTTCAACCACCTGGTAATTATTTCAAGGAGTTCTAGAAAATGGCAGGATACCTATTTAATATAGGACAGTAGATGCTCTCTGTCACATTTGAAGAAATTATACTTTTGCACATTTTTCACAGCATTGTCCCATTATTTACTCTTATGAGAGCCCTTTTGCAAAATAGAAATGCCTAGTGATTCTTGTACATGTCCTAGAATCTTCAGTGAATGGAACAGCCTTGGAAGGGCCGAGCACTGATCCTTAGATGTCAGTCCCATTTACTCCAACAAAGTGAAGTCTTAGATGTGTCCAAAAGGGATCTGGTCAGTGTGAGGAATGGTTTAGTTTTGAAAACTCCCAGAGAAAGTTTAACTCTGAAGAGCATAGATTAGGAAATATATGCAGATCATAGGAATGAGTCTCTTCTATTCAGCAATCTATCATTTGTTACTCCAGAAAGAGCCTTGCTATAATTTAAAACAGCAACAAACCCCTGATAACTTGATTACTCAAAAAAACCATATTGACTTCACTGAACTTTGTTGGCCTTTGATCTGAAAGCTACCTGATTGTTCAGAGAGATTCCAAAAGCAATTTTCATGGAGATTGCTGGTAATCAAAAACCTCTGACTATGTCATACCCAAACCAAGACCTCTGTGTTGAGGCTTACTCTGTCTTCCCTTCCGATCCAATTGCCGCTATTATCCATCATGGAATCTAGTCAATTCCATTCAGGTGCTCCATTCAGAAAAAGTCAATTCAAAGCGGAGTTTAGGACAAAGTTGTTTTAAGTCACTTCAAGTCTCTCTCTTGGGCTTTCTCTTCTCTTTTTCAAAAGCCCCTTCCCTTGTATTTCTCTCTTTAAAATTCCCCCCAAAAAACTGCCTGGCATTTCAAACTGATTTCAATTTACATTATAAATTTAAATATTATTCCTCTATTAAGTTTTGCCTAAATATACATGAAATTATACACTTATTTGTAGATCAGGTAGGTCAGAATATTTGACACAATGGAAACAAAATAATCGTAAATTGGCAATGCGTGTAAAAGTGCTTTTTAAACAGAAAAACACTATACAAATGTCATGTATTATCTGCATTTATTATCGTTACCTAAGAATTGCCATTGAGAATTGGTGACATTTAATATATACTATACATATATATTAAATTTATATATATATATATAAAAATTATATGTTACACAGAAACAATAAAATCCTAGGTCTTCTTTTCTAAAATCTAGAGGAAACATCAAACAAGATACACATCTATGAGACCTTTAGCTAAATTAGCCTAAAATACGGCTGTTTGTCAAAAGATGATTTTTCTCCCACTCTCTCTCCACCTCAATTTGCATGGCTTTTAAAAATATTCTGAGCTGATGCAGGCGATTTCTTTGAATGTTCATCACCAGCTGTATGGAATGCATTCGTCATTATTCAAGTGCTGCTGAGGCAAGTGAAGGCTCTTCATACACACAGCTGAGCACAAAGGATGATGACTACAGCCTTTTCTCTGTTGTGAAGGGTAAAAGGATATTCTACATCTGAAAGTGGCTAGCCTGGGAAACCAGGAGCCTTCCTTACATTAAGAGTAATAACTGGGAAAGAGGTTGCTTTTTTAAAAGTGTTCTCTGCTATTACCAAAAGCTACCAGAAACAAAAAATGTGGATGAAAATAGCTAGTTTTGTTTATTTATAATATTTTCAGCAATTACTGACTTTGTAATATCTTTTATTTCTGTATCGAGGAGGTTGTTTTTGTTTTATTCATATGAATGACATGCCCATTAGTCTATCACTGGTGTGATTTCTTTTTCAGCTTAGAATTAAAGTACAAATCAAATATGCTTCAGTTATGAACTCCAGGAAGATTACATTTAAAAATTATTCTTTTGCATTTATTAAGACAGCAGTTGCCGTGTTTCTTGGAAATGTTTAAGATATCATTTGGCTCCACTCACTGATAACAGCAATAGTAATGCAATTTAAATTACTAATAAGATCACGAAATATGCAGGTATTATGTTTGCATAATCTCTAATATAATTTTAAATGTGAAATATTGCAGGATTGTACACATTATTTTGAGTCAAATTTCTACCTTGAAATCTCCAATTAAATGAATTCTAAATGAAGATGCAGATACTTAAGATATTAAAACAATGCACATTTTAATAGAAATTAAATATAAATTTCCCAACAGGACTTTGGGAACTTTAGTTGTCATGGTCAGGTTTGAACTGGACAGAGTTTTATTGAACAACTGATACTTCTAGCACTAGCATGATTCAGTGCTTTCATTGTTTATTTCACTTATTTAACACATCTCTATTGAGCACCTACATGGTCTAGATATTCTACCAGACAACTCAGGGAGCTCACAATCAAGTGGAAACACCAGATACCAACAAATCATTATAAAGCATGTGCCCAGTGCACTGAAAAGTGTACGTACAAGTGGGAGAGTATAAAGGAGGGCCCACCCAACATGCTTGTAAAGGAGGGAGCCTGGAAAGTCTCCTGGAAGAGGAGATGCCCAGTGTGAAGAGGAGTTCAATGAGAGGTAAAGGTCATGGACTGTGCAGTGTAGGGGAATGGTTGAGAGGGATGATGTTTCAGACAAAGGAAATCATATGAAGAAAGTTATAAAAGCAAAAAACAACACTGCGTTTATTCACTACGAGCAGTTTAGTCTACAAGCAGTTTAGTGCCCCAGAGGCAGCATACCCAGATTACCAGGGCTAGAATCCTGGCTCTGCTATTTGCTAATTCTGTGTCCTTCTATATATCAATTAACCTCTCTGTGCCTCTGTTTCTTCAATTGTAAAGTGAGGATAATAATAATACATACTTCATAGTATTGCTTTGAAAATCAACGTTACTCTATGTGAAGCACTTAGAATTGTGCCTGGCACATAGTAAGAGTACTATCCTAGCTAGCTCTTTTTATTACATAATGAGTGACAGAGAGTATAAAGTAATCAGGGTGGATGATCGGGCAATAGTCACATCCTGGATGTTTTGTCTGCCAGAACAACAAGCTTGGGCTTCACGTTATGTGTAATAGGGAGTTAAGAAAAGAATGTAAGTACGGAAATTACATGAGAAAGTTTGTGTTTTGCTACATTACTCTGGTTTTGTAGAGATATAACAGAAGGGAATGAAATGGAGACAGACCAATCAATAGGCTGCTGCATTAATGGAGGCCTGAATTACGGTAATGATAGCAGGGCTGGACAGGAAAAGTGATTAAATAAATATTTAAGAGGTTAAATATGCAGAACTTTATCGATTGGGTATGAGGGATTATAAAGAAGGAAAAATTGGGCTTTGGTTACAAAGACATAAAAAAATTAATTCAAAAATTTAAGTAAGGTTAATGACAAAATAATAATACCCTATGTGTTGACAGATGAATATATTTAAGGAAATAAACTGCTTCACTTGTTTGTTACAACCCAGAGACAAGGTTAGTAAGATTGCTATAGCCTACCTAAGAAAGACATATTTTATTAACATTTCAAATCCATCTTAATTGGTAATACTTTTGCAGGTTTTCATTAATCATAGCTATCCTAGTAATAAGTCAAAGATTCTGTACCTATTCATAATCCCAAATATGTGTCTGACATCCTTCCTAATAACGACTGATTGTATAAAATGGTTGATTTGTTTCATTGATGTTATTGCTTTGTGTCATTTCACATTGCAATCCCTCTTTCATTGATTTATAATCTCAGATCACTGTGTTTACTTGCCTATTGAACTCCAAAAATCTTTTCAGACAATGATTTCCCATTTGGCTTGTATCAGATAATTTACACTGTGTTTCCATGAACAGATGTACATGCAGATTTTTTTATGCATATTTTGAGTTTAATAACATAGTGAGTCACTTTGAAAAATCCATGTAGTTTTTTCTTCTGTTATCTAAAATTATTTGGCTTATTTGAAAAAGAAAATCTCATGGATCTCCATATTTCAGTTAATTCAGCAGTTCCATCATCAAGCACAGGCGGAATACTCGGCCCAACAGAGGCCTCCAGGAGTTGGCCATAACAATATAGCCATTGTAATTGGCCATTGCCAGTGCCATTTTGGTCGTTAAATGTTTTTAATATCATGCTAGCTTGTACTCATGGCTCAGAATCTTCTCCAAAGAAGAATTTTGTTTTAGCAAGCAGAGATTTATCTTAACCAGTTGTTTTATTGGATTCTTTATGCAATAATCTTTTTCTAATCTTCAGAGTTTTTTATTCATAAGTAAACCGTTGTTATTACTAAAAACACTGAGCCCTGTTTGACAACGGAATAAGGTGAGTGAAACTTCCCTTTTTAGGGAAATAAATTTTTATCTCATAAATTTCTTCAGAGAATCAAATGATTCTGCAATACAAAAACATTTGTAGGTATAGATTCCCTGATAGCTGCAAGTGTTATTTAAGAAAGGCTTAGAAAATTGACATTATTGAGTACACATATAACTATATTGGTTTTAATATCTGATATTTTGTAGTTTCCATAAATACTGGCCCTTTGTTACATCTCACTGGAGCCGGTAAAAAAATAAAATAATTTTAATAAAGAATATCAATGCTCCCTTCTCATATAGGTCTCTTCTTTCCTTCTCAGTAGTATAACTTTTCTCAAAATAAAGAGTTTCTTACAGTCTTCCACTTAGAAAATCTGTAATATTATCCTTTGTATTAGTTACTGTGGTATTTTAAATGTTTCTTATATCCTGCAGGTATTCTTGGCGTCATCAACTAAGGGAATTTAAAAATGAATATCGAGTTGTAGCGCTAGATTTGAGAGGTTATGGAGAAACAGATGCTCCCTTTCATCGAGAGAATTATAAACTGGACTGTCTAATTACAGATATAAAAGATATTTTAGATTCTTTAGGTAAGTTACTGAGAAAACAGTACTAATTCTTTTTAAGAGATTAACATTCAACAAATTGTGAACTGATAAGCTCATTTCATTGGAGGATGCATTGTCCACCTACCTGAGTTGTTATCTGGGTCCTGACGCCATGGTTTCAGGTATACAGCCCAAAATATATATACAGGGAATTAAAAATAATATATCCTACAAAACTATTAAGCCAACCAGCCAAGAATGACTTTCAAAATTTGTTTTTAAAAATAGACCCAATGTTACTATTTATTACTTTCAGAACTGATTATTAGAAATTTGAGTCTTATGCTCAGAAAATTTGTCTTCAGAACCCACACTTAAATATTTATTTTAAAATGTTGTAAGATTCAGAAGTACTTGCATTATCTTCCTTGTATGATCAGCTAGTACCACAATAATATTGTGTAACAAACTACACCAAATTCAATGGCATATAGCCATAAGCATTTATTCCTTTGCTCGTGGATCTATAGATCAACTACAGGCTGGACCCCTCTGGAGTTTTTCCTCAGGCGACAAGTCTACCTAGGACTGGCTTCTCACTGTGAGTTAGGCTGGAGCTCAAGCTAAAGGGGAGTAGCTCCCTGGGGGAAGCTCTTTTCCTGGCAGTGGCAGAAATGGCAAGGGGGTGGACCCAACTGCACAAGCCTATTTCAGGTCTCTACTATCAGCCCTTTGGCCAAAGCAAGTCATATGGCCAAGTCTAAAGAGACAGCAAAATATATTCCTTCTATGGCAGTGGGGACAGAGGGAATAAATATTTTTAAACAACAATCTAATGCACTACATCCCTTTTGACTAAAAGCCAGCTGCTACCATCGGTATGTTAATGGAGCCAATATAGTGAGAAACCCATGAAACCAAATTAAAGGCCCTTTCTACAAATCTTATGAGAGCATAGATCTGGCCAATATTCTTAAAGGAGAAAAAAATGGATGAGGGCTGGGGGTGTCAATGCAGTGTTGTCATTTAGTCTAATTACAATGAAATAGAAAACAGACACAGAGACACTGATTTCCAAAAGCCGTATTTCATTCATATTTTGTGGTAATTCAGTCACACCTGCCCTAAATTTGTCATCATGCAATTTCTAGGCAAGTCGATAATGTAAACAAAATGTTTCTTATGCATGCATATGTCTGTGTTAGTAGAGTCGTGGGGTAATGGTGAAAAATACTTGAAAAAATTAATTTTAAGTACTCTAGGAATAAATTACAAATAAATTTTATCCATTCACACAAAGAAAATCCTTCAAGAATTGCTATTAATCAATATTTTAACCTAATTCAAATTACCATGATTACATGAAACTTGTATATAATTGGTGCCATAATTAAGATTTCACAATTGCAGATTAGTGATGTTTTACTGTATTGCGTTGTAACATTGAATTTGTGAAGTTAAGGAGAAAATAGATGCTCCTTTGAACTAGATTTACCAGTTGGACATAGATGGGACATTTATGATTTTACTATAACTAGAAATTTCTCAGCATTCAAAAATAACTCAAATAACCTTGCTTATGACTTAATTATGCATAGTCTTTATCAAGGTTTCCAAACTCAGGTCCATGAGACCAGAGCTGAGCTGGTTATTTCCGATATATATACACATACACATACATACATGTACATATTCATTCCTGGGAGAGATTCTGAATTTGTAAATCTAGAGTAGATCCTGGGCATCTAAATTTTCTAAAAAGCTACCTAGGTAATTCAGACTTTGAGGTTTTGGTAACACCAAACTCAATATCTGTATGAAGTGCATAATAGGATATAATAGTAGAAAGATTAGTTAAAGAAGCATACCTATTTTATGAGTTAACGATGCACTCGCCTGTTTCTTTTCAATGATGTCAACATTTATTTCTTGATTATAGGGTATAGCAAATGTGTTCTTATTGGCCATGACTGGGGGGGCATGATTGCTTGGCTGATTGCCATCTGTTATCCTGAAATGGTGATGAAGCTTATTGTTATTAACTTTCCTCATCCAAATGTATTTACAGGTGAGTTTAAATTTTTATTAAAGCATCTTTGCCAATGTGACAATTCACTATTGTCCCTGACACTTTGGATTAAAAACAGCAAAATTTGACTAACAATATTTTTTAAATTAAATTACTAAAATATGATATTAGCACATGACAGTGTCAAATACGTTGGCATTAAATATCTAAAGAATCTAAGATGTTGTAGCTTCATACTTGTTTGCATAATTTTATTTGTTTTTAGAAAACATTTTACTGCTAACTTGGAGAGAGAGAGGAAAATGCAGTAACATTATTTTGATAGTAATGAATCTTGACAGCCTAGAAATAAATTCTCCTCTTGCCTGACAGCTTTGGCGATCAGGAATGGTAGCATTTTTAAAGCAGCAGTTCTCGAATTTTTTGTCTCAGGACTCCTTTATATCTTAAAAATTGTTAAAGACCCATTAAGCTTTTGTTTATATGGGTTATATCTATAAATATTCATTGTATTATAAGTTAAAAATGAAAAAATTATGTATGAATTTATTTTTAAAATAATAACTCCAGTACATGTTAACATATGACATTTTAATGAAAACTAACTACATTTTCCAAAACGAAATCTTAGTGAGAATAATGTCATTGTTTTACATATTTGCAAACCTCTTTAATTTTTGGCTTAGTAAAAGACAGCTGGATTCTCAGCTCTGCTTCTGCATTCAATCTGTTGCAATACGTTGTTTGAATTGAGGTGTATGAAGAAATCTAGTCTCACATAGATTTGTAATTGGGAAAGGGAGGAGTATTTTAATAGGATTTTCAGATAACTGTGGTTTTCTTCTTTAATACTACACTAAACTCAAAAATTCATGGTTTCCTAAAGTTAGTAAAAACATAGAATCTGGTGTATTAATGAACTTTTTGCACTCTGCTACATTAAAATCCCCTACATAGGTCTCTCAGGCACTTTGAATAGATTTTTTACCCATGTATGATTTTGTATCATCATGCATTGGGAGATATTGGTTGAGTTCTGCAGATCTTCCATAAGTTGACACAATTCATTATATGATATCTAAGAATCACATTCCTTAATATCACCCATATTTCATCCAAAAAAGCCTTTAAGTATTGCAAAGTTGTCAAGCTCACAATAGTAGACACAAGTTTCCAAAATTCTACTTTTTACTTCAAAGCTTGAATTTTATAATTGGCAACAAATACTATTGATTGTTTTCTCTCAAGTAAAAGGCTCACTTGGTTCATTTCCAAGAGTCTGTCTACCAAATACCTAGGCCTAACTGATAGTTTTTCAGTCATCTTTTCAAGTAAAAATAGTATGCCATAAAAAATGCAACTAATTCAACTTATCAACTCAATTGCATAAGTGTTTTTTTTTTCTCAAGACAACCATTGTATTTGGGTATGCAACAGAACTGCTTTCTGTGTACTATTTTATCACAATGTTTAAAAGACATGTACTCAAATATTGAAATATAATAAAATTAATAATTTTTCCTATTTCATCAAGGGCATTCTTAAGTGAAATTGGAATTTAGTTTTATGTATTTATGTATTTATTTGTTTACTGCAAGTCTGTGGTAGTGAAGAATATGACTACTAGTATTGTTTAGTGCTACTGCCTTGATTTGTACTCATGCAGCAATAGTTTTATCTACCATTGATTTTGTACCATCAGTGCAAATGTTAATCAAATGAGAAAAGCTAATAATGTCTCAGTATTGTTCCGAAATAAATTTGACCATCTGGATCCTTTAAAAGGTTCTTTGGGATTCCCAGGGGTCCACATGGACTATATTTTGAGAATCTCTGCTATAAAGAGGACTCATAAAATCTTAGAGTGATTAAAGACCTGTGATCACTGTCTAGGAATATTTTGATTTGGTTTTGGCAAAAATTATAATTTTGTCCTGTTTAACTACCCTTGTCAAGTTTTCTGAGGTTCAAGTACTGCTATGATCCACAGCAGCTTCTGGAGAACAACATATTTCTGTTTCTTTCTCAAAACTGAGCAGGTGAGGGAGAAAGGGACCACGACTATCTAAGTATTGTATATTATAAGCGTAAAACCTGAATTTATGCGTATGCGTGTGTGTGTGTGTGTGTGTGTGTGTGTCTCCAATTCACCTATCTCTGTTGAGGTAATAGGATGAATTCTTAGAATTCAAATACCAAACAAATACCAAACAGATATATCATATTTTTCTCAGTTCCATTAGTCAGCAGAAGTCATAGTACATGCTTGTTCAATTGATCAGGACCCTAAAGTAAATATTATTTTTGGTGGTGCTACTATGTGGACAAACTGTAATTGGTCATTCCAGCAAGAAGACTCTTGGAATATTTCTGGAACTATTTTATCAATAATGGATTCAACCCTAGTCAAGTCAATATGAGGTCTTCAAGCAATATGCCTCTTTAATCATATTGATATCACTTAATGCAGGGCTGAAAAAAATCTTGTTCAATGATGACTTTACAAAAAGTATAGCATAACAGTATATTCCACTTACCTGAGAATTATAGTTCTAAAAACTTTAACCATGTTAAATATCATTATGAAATTAGAAATAAGAAAAAATTATCTCTATAATGAAAATTTAAAAAAGTATAGTGCACAGTACAAAGCAAGTATGTACATTTAATATGTACGATTTCATTACTTTCCAGCTTAGAGCTTCGGTGTCTTCCCAAAGTACTTGAAATCCTTATCATTTTGGTCATACCTGACCCAGCTTCTGCTTTTCTTTCTGACTCATTTCATGCCATCTCCCCATCTTCATTCACCACACACCAGCCACACTAGCCTTGTTTCTGCTTCTTGAATGGACCAGGCCCAAGATCCACTTTCTATTTCTGGATGCTCTTCCTAGATTTTTGCATGGCTGACTTCTTCTTACTCAGGACTCAGGATACATATCATATCCCCAGAGAAGCCTATTCTGACCACCTCTACTAAATAATAGTCCCTCCACACCACCCAACCATCACTCTTAATCACATTACCTTATTTTGTTTTCTTTATGGTATTATTATTATCAAAATGATCTTTTAAGTATTCGTTATTTATTGCATAAGTTTCTTCTTATTGGGAATCTCTTGTTCATTGCTAAATCCACTCACACACAGTAGATATTCAAATATTCATTGAAAGAATGAATTTTCTAGATATGTGCATGAGTAAATTTACAGAAAATGCTTTAGTTCCTGTTGAGGCCAGATATATAAGGTATTCAAATCATCCTATAGGGAAAATCTTTTAAACATCAGAAAATTACTTCCCTGTGCATCCCGAGGAAAAGTGTTAGGTCACTGATAGTGACCTTGGAAGAAAGGCAGTGTTGTTTGGGTTTTCTATTCCTTTCTGAGTCAAGATTTCATAAAGTGGAACTTTCATTTTATTTAAAGTGCTATAATCTTTCTGAAAACTAGAAATAACCATAATAAAATATAAGAACATAGAAATTGTTCCAAAGAGAAATATTCAGAAATTCTTATTTGTGGATTCTTTTATGGGATCATCTCGAAGGTGAAATTGTCTTAAAAAGAATTTCTTTCAATGCTAAGTAATTTATACTCCTTGGATAAGGTCTAACATGGCATTTTAATTTCAGAATATATTTTACGACACCCTGCCCAGCTGTTCAAATCCAGCTATTATTACTTCTTCCAAATACCATGGTTCCCAGAATTTATGTTCTCAATAAATGATTTCAAGGTAAGTCAGACATAGTGATGGGTGTTAACTAGTACTTACTGTGGTGATCATTCTGCAATGTATACAATATCTAATCATTATGCTATACATCTGAAACTAATACTAATGTTATATGTCAATTATACCTCAATTAAAAAAAAAAAGATTAGTGCCCAAGAGGATAACAAATTAGAAAGTTAAAATATAGACTGAAGCACTAAAAAGGAATTGGTCCTGCTTATGTTGTTTTGATTTAAATAATCATTTATTACATATCTGCTATGTGCTGTGCACTGTTAGACATTTCCTCCTAAACAAACAAAAAAAAAAAGTAAATATTTTAAATTAAAGTCCATCCTAAAGAAAGAAAAATAGACAAATGCTAAGATCTAATAAATGCTTCTAAGGCCTCATCTATAGGCTTACTTATTTTTAAAGTCTCTGTTGTATATTTGAGCGCCTGGCTGTTTTTTTGTTCGTTTTGGGGGGGTTTTTTGTTTTTGTTTTTGTTTTTGTTTTGAGAGCCTGTGCCCCTACAAGCATGTTCTCTTTTTAGAGAACATCCCATGAGGAGATGAGGGACTATGAAAGCCAGGTGAGAGAGTTTGACAGCAGCAGAAGGGGAAGCCCTTGGAGGTAAACAAAACCCTAAAACAAAGTAAGTATGCAGGTATTGGTGTACCAAATACACTGACACCAGGAGTCCTATATAGTGTCTATTTCTTGGAAGTTTATTGAATGCTTCTTGTATGTCCCACATGATGTTTTTTAGACAGGTTTAAAAAAGACATAATATTTTTTTGCCTGGAAATTCTTCTGCGTATATGTCTGTCTGACTTTTAAGGACTTTTTTTTTACATGACCCCAATGCCATTATCAAACCTACCCAAAAGAACAACAATTCCCTAATACCTTTTAATACACATTTAAATGTCCTTACTGTCTCAATTATTTTTATACACTTCATTTGTTTAAATCAGGAACTAAATAAGGTCCACACATCGTATTTGGTTGTTATGGCTTCTGAAATTATAATTGTTTCTTTTCCTTTTTTATTTTGAAAACAAAACAAAAACCCCAGAGGTTAGACTCTATTTAAGGTCTTACTTCAATTTTAAATTTTAGTGTACTACATGTTTCCTGTGTGGTTTATCGCCTCAGTCATTGTCTATAGGACTCTGAAAAGCCATAGGAATATGCAGGTATAGACTTAAGGGACAGGCTTATCTCCAACGTTATGGAAAAGGATTGTGTCTCATGGGGTAGAACCTTATGCTCCCCTGTGCCACCCGGACAGAGCTCAAAAGAGTGACCTCCCTGGGGTATCTACGTTGTTCAATGATGACTTTACAAAAAGTATAGCATAACAGTATATTCCACTTACCTGAGAATTATAGTTCTAAAAACTTTAACCATGTTAAATATCATTATGAAATTAGAAATAAGAAAAAATTATCTCTATAATGAAAATTTAAAAAAGTATAGTGCACAGTACAAAGCAAGTATGTACATTTAATATGTACGATTTCATTACTTTCCAGCTTAGAGCTTCGGTGTCTTCCCAAAGTACTTGAAATCCTTATCGTTTTGGTCATACCTGACCCGGCTTCTGCTTTTCTTTCTGACTCATTTCATGCCATCTCCCCATCTTCATTCACCACACACCAGCCACACTAGCCTTGTTTCTGCTTCTTGAATGGACCAGGCCCAAGATCCACTTTCTATTTCTGGATGCTCTTCCTAGATTTTTGCATGGCTGACTTCTTCTTACTCAGGACTCAGGATACATATCATATCCCCAGAGAAGCCTATTCTGACCACCTCTACTAAATAATAGTCCCTCCACACCACCCAACCATCACTCTTAATCACATTACCTTATTTTGTTTTCTTTATGGTATTATTATTATCAAAATGATCTTTTAAGTATTCGTTATTTATTGCATAAGTTTCTTCTTATTGGGAATCTCTTGTTCATTGCTAAATCCACTCACACACAGTAGATATTCAAATATTCATTGAAAGAATGAATTTTCTAGATATGTGCATGAGTAAATTTACAGAAAATGCTTTAGTTCCTGTTGAGGCCAGATATATAAGGTATTCAAATCATCCTATAGGGAAAATCTTTTAAACATCAGAAAATTACTTCCCTGTGCATCCCGAGGAAAAGTGTTAGGTCACTGATAGTGACCTTGGAAGAAAGGCAGTGTTGTTTGGGTTTTCTATTCCTTTCTGAGTCAAGATTTCATAAAGTGGAACTTTCATTTTATTTAAAGTGCTATAATCTTTCTGAAAACTAGAAATAACCATAATAAAATATAAGAACATAGAAATTGTTCCAAAGAGAAATATTCAGAAATTCTTATTTGTGGATTCTTTTATGGGATCATCTCGAAGGTGAAATTGTCTTAAAAAGAATTTCTTTCAATGCTAAGTAATTTATACTCCTTGGATAAGGTCTAACATGGCATTTTAATTTCAGAATATATTTTACGACACCCTGCCCAGCTGTTCAAATCCAGCTATTATTACTTCTTCCAAATACCATGGTTCCCAGAATTTATGTTCTCAATAAATGATTTCAAGGTAAGTCAGACATAGTGATGGGTGTTAACTAGTACTTACTGTGGTGATCATTCTGCAATGTATACAATATCTAATCATTATGCTATACATCTGAAACTAATACTAATGTTATATGTCAATTATACCTCAATTAAAAAAAAAAAGATTAGTGCCCAAGAGGATAACAAATTAGAAAGTTAAAATATAGACTGAAGCACTAAAAAGGAATTGGTCCTGCTTATGTTGTTTTGATTTAAATAATCATTTATTACATATCTGCTATGTGCTGTGCACTGTTAGACATTTCCTCCTAAACAAACAAAAAAAAAAAGTAAATATTTTAAATTAAAGTCCATCCTAAAGAAAGAAAAATAGACAAATGCTAAGATCTAATAAATGCTTCTAAGGCCTCATCTATAGGCTTACTTATTTTTAAAGTCTCTGTTGTATATTTGAGCGCCTGGCTGTTTTTTTGTTCGTTTTGGGGGGGTTTTTTGTTTTTGTTTTTGTTTTTGTTTTGAGAGCCTGTGCCCCTACAAGCATGTTCTCTTTTTAGAGAACATCCCATGAGGAGATGAGGGACTATGAAAGCCAGGTGAGAGAGTTTGACAGCAGCAGAAGGGGAAGCCCTTGGAGGTAAACAAAACCCTAAAACAAAGTAAGTATGCAGGTATTGGTGTACCAAATACACTGACACCAGGAGTCCTATATAGTGTCTATTTCTTGGAAGTTTATTGAATGCTTCTTGTATGTCCCACATGATGTTTTTTAGACAGGTTTAAAAAAGACATAATATTTTTTTGCCTGGAAATTCTTCTGCGTATATGTCTGTCTGACTTTTAAGGACTTTTTTTTTACATGACCCCAATGCCATTATCAAACCTACCCAAAAGAACAACAATTCCCTAATACCTTTTAATACACATTTAAATGTCCTTACTGTCTCAATTATTTTTATACACTTCATTTGTTTAAATCAGGAACTAAATAAGGTCCACACATCGTATTTGGTTGTTATGGCTTCTGAAATTATAATTGTTTCTTTTCCTTTTTTATTTTGAAAACAAAACAAAAACCCCAGAGGTTAGACTCTATTTAAGGTCTTACTTCAATTTTAAATTTTAGTGTACTACATGTTTCCTGTGTGGTTTATCGCCTCAGTCATTGTCTATAGGACTCTGAAAAGCCATAGGAATATGCAGGTATAGACTTAAGGGACAGGCTTATCTCCAACGTTATGGAAAAGGATTGTGTCTCATGGGGTAGAACCTTATGCTCCCCTGTGCCACCCGGACAGAGCTCAAAAGAGTGACCTCCCTGGGGTATCTACGTTGGATTTCTTTTTTTTTTTTAACATCATTTTGTTATTATTATTATTGAAGTTATTTGGTGCTTTGTCCTGAGGAATAATATACATTTGAATTTGACTAATTGCTTCATCATAGTGTTATTTAACTTGCTCTGCTAACCCTTGCTTTTCCTACTTCATACATGCTACTGAATAGAAGAAGCTTGATTAGATTGAGCTTTAATTTGACAAGAATTCTTTATAGGTGGTATTGTGCACTTCCTAATGTACTACATCAAGGAAGCACATGATGCCTAGTTGTCTCAGTTTTAATAATGCTAACACTTACCAGTGGGCTCACAAGTTGTCAGCCTATCCAAAATTTCCTAACAACCTTTCACCATATAATTTTAGCATATCTTGATCATCATTGCCCAGGTTCATTATTTCATTAGGGTGGGCAAAATTATTTCTTTCAAACTCTGTCATTCTTTCTGCTTTTATTACCTGGAATTCTTCTATAAGGAAGGATTTTCCACATGTACTATTTGGTTATTCTAAAATACAGTTCACACAAGAATGGCAGGATATACTTCTTTTTTTTTTTTTTCATTAAAAAACTTCCCAGAATAATGAATTGGGTGCCTTAGATATTGGCCATGATGACCAATGAGGGGATGTCAATGAACACTGACCATCATTCTCTTTTGAAAGCCAAAGATTTAATTTATTATTAGGTAACTGAAAAGTTTTAATTATGCCCTTTTCACTTATATTAGGCTTTGAAACATCTGTTTACCAGTCACAGCACTGGCATTGGAAGAAAAGGATGTCAATTAACAGCAGAAGATCTTGAGGCTTATATTTATATATTTTCCCAGCCTGGAGCATTAAGTGGTCCAATTAATCATTACCGAAATATCTTCAGGTCAGTATAATGTTTTTGTTTTGGTTTCAGTTAAATAAGATGTTAATTCCCTAAAGAGCCAATACTCTATTTTTAAGTTCACCACTTACCGAACTCAAATATTTTGATTTAGTAAGTTGAATAATCTTTTTTTATGGAAAATTTCAAACATATGAAAAAGTAGAATAGTGTAATGGATCCTATTATAGTCTTATCCATAACTCTATTCACTTTATCTTTCCCTTTAGATTATTTGAATACATATATATCTTTAGCTATATTTTTAACAATCATTTATTCATTCAAGAAATAGTTATTAAGTACTTTTTTGTGTTCTAGGCTATGCCAACACTCAGACTATAGTAATGAATAGAACTAGAGAAGGTCCCTGATCTCACAAAACTGATAGTCAAATGAGAAAAACAGATATCAAGCAAATAGTCACAGTAATAAATATTCACAGTAATGAAAACATAGTTAAAAACTAACATAAAGATTTTGAAAGAAAGGGATGAGAACTGAAGATATGACATTTAAACAAAGAAATAAAGAATGAGTTAAGTAGTGACCAGACAAAGTAGGGGATAGGGGTATTGGCATTCCAGAAAAAGGAAACAGCATGTACCAAAACTTTGTGGGGAGATGGAGGGTTGTAGTTTTAAGTAACATAATGAGGGCCAATGTGGCCAGCATATAGAATGTTAGAAAGGGAAAAAGAGAATAGAATGAAAATGGGACTGAGAGGTAGGCAGCATTGGTAATACAAAGCCAGGTAGACCATATTAAGGACTTAAGAGCCGTGAATGTGAAGCCAATGAATGAGAGTTTCAAGCAGAAAAGATAAATGATCCAATTTGTATTTGGATAAATTCACTCATTGTGGAGAATGTAGTGGAGAAAATGAATGTTTGGACAGAAAATATCATATTGGATTTAGTCACTATTAAGGCATTTTAAATAAAACAAAATCTCTCAAACTCTTTGATTATGGAATCCAAGGGAAATTATGAGATTATATGAATGAGGGGAGAAGAGATAAATCCAACCTTCTTTTTGTACTAACAACAAGATATATATCTGTATCTATATCTATATCTAGATGTAGATAGATCTTTGTTTTAAAAAATGTTAATTTAAAAGGCATTTATAGGTAATTATTTAGCAAGGCAATGATTAGAAAGGCGGATATTATAGAAGCTACAGGTTACATTTTATAGGATATAGCAACATTGTCTGAAGTCCATGTTCTGTTGTTTGTTTTTTACAAAGAACGTTTGTAAAGACACTTGTTATAAAAGAAAATAGAGAGAATGTCACATTTTCACACAAGTCTAAATTTTGGATGGGAGATAAGAATGATAGTTTTAAAATATCTTCAACGTATTCCTTTGTCAGAGCCTGTATTCTTTACTGCTTCCAATAAATTTTGATAATCCATAATGCAATTTCAATCAAAACCATAAAGTTTTTTATGGAACTTGACAAACTGATTCTGAAATTTGTATAAGAGAGCATAAGGCTGAGAATGTTTAAGGTATTTTAAAGAAAAGAGTAGGACTAATTCTATTAGAAATTAAGACTTATAATGAAGCTATAAAATAAATAAATACAGTGTTGATTCTGGGATCAACAAATTGACTAATGGAACAGAGAAGAAAGCCCCAAAATGGAACCACATATATGGGAACTTGATATAACAGCATTTCAAACCAATGGTGAGATCTCCATCTTCTACCAAACAAAAAATAAACCTTACAGAAATAAAAAACCTAAATATGATGAGCAAAACTTAAAAATGTGTAGATGATGATATAAAACATTTATGACCTCAGGTAGGAAAGATTTCTTTAATAAGACATTAATAGCTCAAATTATGAAGGAGACTGATGAATGTGACTACATTAAAATAAAAAATCATCTATTATAAAATGATAACATCAGGGAGAAGTTTTTTGCAAAACACGATTAATCATGAATTAATAATATCCAGAGATATTATAAAGAATGCCTCCAAATCAACAAGAAAAAGGGAGCCTAATCGAAAAATGGGTAGAGGATAATAAAGGCAATTCACAGAATAGGAATCTAATGGCTGATAACATGGAAGAGCAGCTCAACCTTACTAGTAGTCAGATGAAAAACATGAGTTTTACTGCTTGTGATAGAGACCTAAAATAACAGTGGCATATATGAAAGATAGACGTTTATTTCTCTCACAAGTAAAAGTCTAGGCTGGTATGGTGGTTCTGCTCCATGAAATCATCAAAGTTGAATGACATCACTCTTTGGTCAGAGATGTAGTCACTTTCTCTTTTGTTATTCTGCTATCCCTAGGATGTTGCCCTTGTCTGTGTAGTCCAGGATGGTTTACCACCACATCTACATTTTAGTCAGTGGAAAGTGGAAAATGGGAAGGGGGGGTGCATACTGGGCAAAACTTAGAAGTTGTATACATTATTTCTCATAAACCGTATATCTTCACCTTGCTGCAAGAAGCCTGGGAAATATAGTCAGTCATTATTCTGGTTGGCCATTTGTCCAGCTAAAAGTTGGATTTTCTATCACTATAGTGGAAGGCAAGAAGTTTTGGGGAGCAGTCTCTACCACATCATGTAAATGAAGCATATTTCACACTCATTTGATTGGAAAAAAATTAAACTTTTGAGAGCAAGTGTTGGCAATGATGTGGAGCAAAGTGAACTCTTATGTCCTGCTTGTGGAGCATACAATCAGTTTGGAAAACATCTTGACAATAGGTTGAAGATGTGCATACTCTCTGAGCAAGCAACTCTGTTTCCGGGGTATACTGTAAGGAGACTCTTCCACGTGTACACAAGTGGACATGTACAGGAAAGAGTTTAATATTATTTGAATTCGAAATATTGGAAAAATGTAAACGTCCCTTAACAGGAGGATGGATCAGTTGTAGTATAGTCACATGGTAGAATTTTACACAAGAGTGAAAATGAATGAAGTAGAACTACATGTATCATCAATGGATAAATCTTAAAAATATAATGTTAAATCATGAAAGCAAGTTGTGGAAGGATAGGTGCACTATGATACTATTTAATAATGTTTATAAAATGTAAAATACCTCTCTATATTGTCTATCAAAATGTATGTACAGTATTTGGGGGATTTGACAAATAGCACCCCTTTTTCCTGCCCAATTTCTGAACCAGTTGAGAAATCAAACAAGAGTCAGCTGATGAAAACTAAAATATTATCTTCATTACTGATAAAGGATAGATTGAAGGTTGTAGCTTAATATGAAAACTGAAATGGTCTTGCTAACCCATACTGCTTGTGTAGAATTTAGAGCAGTTCACCTGTAGAAAAGTCTGCAGAAGAAATTCGACTTCCACCACCCCTCGATCACTGCCTCCCACCAATCAGGTAGACAGTAGTGGAGAGACACTAAATCTCTTACACTCAGGATATATTATTCGATATACCCACCTAGCCCAGAACCCTGAACCAAGAAATGTCACATACCAGGGTGGGGCAAAGATCCAGAAGGATTTAAGGAAAATCTGTCCTTAAGGAAACCAGACAAGTGAGGTATCTTAACACATATAAGTGCTTACTATTAGGTAGTGGTTCTTCGCTCTAGCTTGCATCAGAATCACCTGGAGGGCTTGTTGAAACACAGATGGCTGGACTCTACCCCTAGAGTTTCTGATTCAGCCCATCTGGGATGGGGACCAAGAATTAGCATTTCACAGTTGATGCTGATGCTGCTAGTCTGGTGACCAAACTTTGAGAACCACTGCTTTAGGGTGAGATGAAGAAATGGTTTCAAGGAAAGGTAAGTAGAAAGATGTAATTATATTCTCAGTGTTTTATTTCTTGAGCTGAATGGTAGGTATATGAGTGTTATTATTTTCTGCACTATCTTTTTAATCAAAGTAATGAAATATTTCCACATACAAAAGAAATGATGGAGTATATAACATTCTGGAAAATGTTGCCTTAATATTTACAAATCACCTGATTTCTCAGTTTGGAAGAGTAACATGTAAATTCAGACTAATTTGAAATTGGTATGTTAAAATACGTTTTGATAGGTTAAATGATTAACAATATACAGTAAAAATTGTTACTACTTGTTATCATTTTTTAGATCTTTCGAGTTGTTTCTATACTTACTAAAATTAATCATTTAATCAGAAATATTTGACGTAGTGTTTCCCAGTAAGTTCTTTAGCTTAACATACTAAAACCTACTCTCTTAAAACATTGAATGTTTTATTTCATTTTATTTTATTATTTATTTGTTTTTACTGAGGTATAATTGAAATATAACATTAGTTTTTGGTGTACAACATAATGATTTGATGTTTCTATATATCGCAAAATGATCACAATTTGTTAACATCAATCACCATAGTTATAAAATTTTTTTTGTGATGAGAACTTTTAAGATCTTACTCTCTTAGCAACTTTCAAATATGCAATATAGTGCTATTAACTGTAGTCACTA
The DNA here is from genome assembly GCF_000151845.1 of Pteropus vampyrus. Classification (NCBI taxonomy): domain Eukaryota; kingdom Metazoa; phylum Chordata; class Mammalia; order Chiroptera; family Pteropodidae; genus Pteropus; species Pteropus vampyrus. The sequence continues at coordinate 13,333,289 of NW_011888803.1, forward strand.
TGCTGTACATACTTGGTTTTACATGTAACTTATATTTCATGTGAAATTAAGCCATTTGAAACCTCAGGATGAGAGAATAAGCTTTTCTTTTAGTTTTCTGGACACTCCTCCCTTTTATTCCCAATTTGATCTGGTGAAGAATTTGTTTTTCTTTGCTTTTTGACTAGTAGCCATTGTAAACTCCCCTTACCTTATTGATTCAATTATTACATGATCTGATATTGTTAAGTATGCAGATAACTGATAGAAAATGAAATGTTTTACTTTTGAACATTTTATGAGTTCTAGAATTTAAGTGGCTTGCAAGTTTGTATAGGAATCCACGTATTAATAATTAAGTATAGAATACATTTTCTCGGTTTGGCCATTCACAAAAAATTTTTAGGAGCATTACAACCAAATGATGGCCACTTGTGTAGGAGTCAAAAGTTAAGTCCCTGGTGGACATATGTCATATCTTGCACATCCAGCAGCATCTGTCAACCCTGGGTAGTCAAACTTTTTGATAACTAGTAAAAATGTAAGTCAGAGCTGGAGAGTGTCTAGTTAGATGTTTATTCTCATTCTTATCAACAGAAGTATAATTAGTACCATCTGACCTTTCTGAAAAACATTGTGGCACAAGGCATCAAAAGCTTTAAAAATATTTATAATCGCTACCTCAGAAATTCTACTTTCAGGGCTCTACTCCAAAAAATTATTTAAATGCCAACAAAAGTTTGGGTACAAAATGCTCATTATAACATCACTTAAAACAAAGAGAATGTTTTAAATGATGCTATCATCTAAATATTCTATTATAAGAAATAGTCAAGCTATTTATGACTTATTATGCCATAATATAGTATCTTTTACAATCATTTAAAAAACTTTATTAAATGAGAATGTTCTTAAGTTATGATTTAATATGAGATTTGTATATGTATACCACGTATTATTTATTGCATAGTATTTATAGTATAGTTTCAAATAAATGCATAGAAAAATTACCAAAAAGTTATCTTTTAATGATGGAATTATGCATGATTTTATTCTTCATACTTTTCTGTATATAAGAAAATATACAATAAAACTTTGCTTTAAAAAGAATCTTCTTGCAAAATAAATATGCTATCATATAATATTAAAGGTCAGTCCATATATATTTTGACTTTCCAGTTCCAATTTTCACATATAATGCATTAGGTTATCTAACAAACAATTGAAAATATATTTAAACAGTGTTACTACTGTTTAAAATTCTCTTCACACCATTCAAAAATCCTGGTATTCTCTTAAAGCAAATTATTCCTCATAGTGATGAATTTCATATTTAATTTATAGCCTTTCTTCTCAATTTTGCTAGCCTCATCTAATTAAAAATTTTATTGGGCTCTTTCTTAAATATCCTTTAAAATTTTTTATTGTATAGATTGCCTATAATAAAATTTTTTATTGTATAGATTCCTAAACATTTTTCATCATCATCTTCCTAAGCAGCCTTTGTAGACATTTCTTCCCTTTATTTATGGTTTACATAAATAAATAGTAAGATTTTTTTCACTCTCCCAAGAACCAGTTTTCACCCCTTTGGTGGCAATTTCGCCCCTCTTGAGAATGTGAAACCTAAAGGAACATTATGGAAAAATGTTATTTTAACTTTTAAAATGAGTCTCAAACCCATGTGTTTTGTTTTTATAGCTGCCTGCCTCTCAAACATCACATGGTGACCACTCCAACATTACTACTGTGGGGAGAGAAAGATGCATTTATGGAGGTTGAGATGGCTGAAGTCACAAAGATTTATGTTAAAAACTATTTCAGGCTAACTATTTTGTCAGAAGCCAGTCATTGGCTTCAGCAAGAGCAACCTAACATAGTGAACAAATTGATATGGACATTTCTAAAAGAAGAAACAAGAAAAAAAGATTGACTTTTCTGTATCTTGTATGAGAGATCTGTCATAAAATCTCTAAATAATTTTTAAAAATTGTTCATCAACTTCTTTAAGCTTCATTAGGGAAAAAAATTACTTTAACATGCTTTATCATAAATATCTTGACAAATGGTACTGAATAATATCTGTGAATGTGTAAACTTGTAATATAATGTTGATTTTCTTCTGCTATACTTTACAAAGAAAAACATCTGCCTTAAAATGTATACACTTGTACAAAAGGAAGTTGTGAAAAGTGGCTCAGTTTTGGTTTCTTGCATTCTTTACCCTGTTAACATATGGTGCCTTTTATATATGTGTAATAAAGATTAGCCATATTGAAAGGCAAACCCGCAATGATATAAATTTTCATTGTATTGTTCAAAAGTTCCTTTTACTATTTTTAACCATTAAAAATTCTATTATCAAATCTCTTGGATTTATGGTATATTTATTAGTTTGAAGGCAAATATGACTAGATGAATATGCATTCTTAAAATAGGCCATAAGTACTACTTATACTGGGAAGATTAACAAGAGATGATGTGAAGATTCTCATATATACATATATATTTATTAAACATTGCAAAGTATGGAAGCATGGAAATACATCTATTAAATTACTTGCCTTAATCTTTAGTGAAACTGGTAAGAGATTTAGAAGAAGGATCAAAATGTCCTTTTGCCCCATTCAATGCAACAAGAATTGAATACTGTACTTCTTATGCACACTAGAATCTAAGCTCCACAGGGCAGAGGTTTTTTATTGTTTTATTAACTGACATATATCCAGCATCTAAAATTAGGGCCTGGCTCATTGTAGGAACTCAAATATTCTCTTAATGAACAAATAATATATCTGACACACTGCTAGGCACTGTGGGGAAAATATAAAAGAAAGATGACATGGTAATATGGAACTTTCCTTTAAAAAGCATACATAGAATGCAGTTCAATTAAACAGGTTAAAGAATAGTAATGAAGGTACAAATAAGAGTGAGAAGAGTTAAAGAACAGAGAACGATAACAGCACAAGGGACTACTCATTCTCTTGGGTTGCTTTCCTAGGCAAGGGAGACAACCAGTAAATTGCCAAATCATAGCTCCTTAGAAACTGCAACTGTGTTCCCAAATAAGACAAAGTTGGTGAAAGGAATGTTTCTGTCACCAAGCATAGTTCTAACAGTGGCAGAAGTGGAATGTCCCTAAGAATTTTCATCATTGTATCCTAGCAACTTGTATTTACTAATAAAAGCCCAATTTTTTATATACATTATCCTTGTGTCTCATAACAACATTGAAAAGTAGAGAGTATCACCAATTTACAGATGTAAAAATGAGGTTGGCCAATGACCACAGTAGAAGTGTTGGAATCAGGATCTGGCTAGATCCATCTGGCTGTAAAGCCCATAATCTTTCCACTTAGATCACTTTCTGTTGTTAACAAGCTCTGGTATCCACACTGCTCTTCCTATTTATTGGTAACCTGGTATGCTCCAATAAATAGAAATATCTCTTAGAAACCTTTAACTTTTAATTCTGAGAAAAGGAATTTAAATTAGCAATTAGCAAACAGGAATAGTCTATATTAGCATCGTCAGAGTTGCAAATGCTATAAAGTATAGAAGAGAGCCTGGTTCACATCAACTTTGACTATGCTTCCCTCTTGATCATTTCCACTGGGCAGCAACAAAGGAAAGGGACAGAACTTTATTGACTGTGTGCTGATATAATAAAGTAATCCTGACTTATTTTAATTAAACTTGTTACTGAGAAAGGTGATTTTAAGGTTTGTGGTTGTTACTTATGTCAGTTTGGAATGCTGACTGGTTCAGGTGGACAAATGTTAAGAATATGAATTAAATGAGCCATGGCTAATTCTGGCCTATGAAATGGATATATTCTAATTTTCAATGGATGTGGAAGAGTGTAACAGATATAAAGCTTCAAGGGTGCCATCATAAAAAGATATTACCATCTCTGTAAAAATCAGTTTGTACAGAGAGAACTTGACTTACCAGCTGCCAAAAGCATCTCACAGTAACTACACTATGCTAGTAGTGGCATTTAAATTAAAATGTTGTGATTAATATTCATCGATTTAAATTAATATATCCCTACTAGGTATATAATATATCCTTAATATAAACATCAGAAATTGTTATACGAAAATGATTTATTAAGCATATCTGTCCGAAGGAAGACATTTACACACAAAAGCAAAAAATTATACTGTTGATATGATTCTAATTCTCCTATTACATCATTTACCATTTAAAACTTTTTATTTAATACATCATTTCCTATTAACCCACAATTGCCTCTAAGAATTCTCATTATGTGCCAACAGAAAGAACACTTGAATATGGGGAAGGGATGCGTTCTTGGGGCTGCCCCTAGATCCAAACTATCTGAATCCTGAGACTGTTGAAAAGTCGGCCTTATGGCTCAGCAGTCATCGGACTGGGAGGTGGAGGTGTGGGAGTCCGCCCTCAGCCTGGGAAGGAGGAAGTCCCTGTATCCGCCAGCAGTGGCCAACCCTTTCGTGCAGCAGACGAACATCAGCGCGTGGCGCTGGGCCTCCATCATTCTCGCGGGGTCTGTGCTGGTGCCGGTGCGGGTGACCTGCATTGCCTTCCTCCTCATCTTCCTCTGGCCGATGGCCGCACTTTCCACCATAGGCGGTTCTGCTCATCCAGCCAAACCCGCCACGAGTTGGAGGAGAAAACTGGCAAAACCGGCTCTCAAATTCTTGTATCAGGCAATATTCTTTTTAGCAGGGTTCCTTGTTAAAGTGAAAGGGAAAAAGGCAACCCGAGAAGAGGCCCCCATCTTTGTCACAGCACCGCACTCCACTTTCTTTGACGCAATCGCCTGTGTTGTGGCAGGGTTACCCTCCGTAGTCTCTGCAAGTAAAAACGCACATATCCCAGTGGCTGGAAAATTCCTACTGTCAACACAGCCGGTGCTTGTTACCCGAGAGGACCCCAATTCCAGGAAGACAACCCGGGAAGAAATTCTGAAGCGAGTGACATCCAAAAGGAAGTGGCCACAGATCCTGATTTTCCCAGAAGGAGTGTGTACCAATCGCACGTGTCTGATCACTTTTAAACTAGGGGCCTTTTCTCCAGGTGTTCCTGTACAGCCAGTGCTACTCAGGTACCCAAATGCCCTGGACACAGTGACCTGGACCTGGCAGGGGTTTACAGGCTTCCAGGCTTGTATGTTGACCCTGAGTCAACTCTTCACCAGAGTAGAAGTTGAGTTTATGCCTGTTTACATCCCAAATGACGAAGAAAAGAAAAACCCCATCCTTTTTGCCAATACAGTGAGGATCAACATGGCAAATGCTCTGGGGTTACCTGTGACAGACCACACTTATGAAGACTGCAGATTGATGATTACCGCAGGTAACCTTCGACTACCCATGGAAACTGGCTTGGTGGAATTTACAAAAATTAGCAAGAAATTAAAGTTAGATTGGGATAATATTCACCAGCATTTGGATGAATATGCTGCAATTGCAGTTGCCTCAAAGGGAGGGAAGATAGGAATTGAAGAATTTGCAAATTATTTAAAACTCCCAATTTCAGAGCCCTTGAGACAAATTTTTGCCCTTTTTGACAGGAATAATGATGGCAACATAGACTTCAGAGAGTATGTGATAGGTCTGACTGTCCTATGTAATCCTGCCAACACTAAAAAGATTCTGCAGATGTCATTTAAGCTTTTTGATCTTGATAAGGATGGTTTCATAACAAAACAGGAGTTAGCTACTGTACTTCAGGCGGCTTTTGGAGTGCCAGATCTTGATGTTTCCAGACTCTTTCGGGAAATAGCTGGACAGAAATCAGAGTACATTTCATACAAGAAATTTAAGAAATTTGCCTTGAAGCATCCAGAATATGCCAAGTTATTTCATTCATTCTTAGACCTACAGGCAGCCTATATCTATGCATTACCAAAAGTGCAGGTTTAATCGCTGTGTTCAGATGTTAAAGACAGCCCTGAAAATGGTGAAAATACCTTCCTGGGAGAAACTATGATTGAAATAAAAATTATTCTTTGAGGAAAAACACAACAGTTTTTATTCTAGGTGACCTGGACACTTAAGTATGATATTTAAAATGTGCTTGAAGAATATACATTTCAATCAGATTTTATAGTATCTATTTTTTTTTTATTTAAAATAATGTTTGTTTCAATGTAACCTAATGGTAGAAAAATAAGAGATCTAGTCATAAACCTTGTTCACCCAGCATGGTTCCAGTCAGTGCCTTTATTCTGCTAAAATAAGACCAGAAGAACCTAATAGCCCATCACCTCTCCCTCATTTTTGCTGAGAAAATACCTCATTAAGAGCTCCACTAGCAATAAATAAATTATAATTTTTATTCTCTATAAAAAGGATTGGCTGGATAAATGCCTCTTTAGTCTTTCCCAAAGTAGCCCAAATGTTATTTTACAAGACAAAAATAAACAAGAAGAAGATATAGTATTGGGAATACCACTGAAACAGTTATACACGGTATGGCTGCCCTTTGTTATTATTTTTAGGTATGAGAGTGATTATTTAGAATGAAAAATCACAACAGATTATAATTTCTGGTTATAAATATAGGAATTCTGACAAATTCTATTTTGTATGATTCTCAGAAAAGGGAAAAATTTATGTTCATAAATGCACATTATGCATTACTGAGAATATTCTTTTCATCCCAACTACACACCAATGAGAACTGAAGCCTCTACTTACTGTTGTGTACCTCCTTCGCTATCCATATACTTCCAGCACCCTTTGCTATAAGACAGCTTCACATAGTGATGTGACCTTGGGCTCTATCCCTTCATGTCACCATGCAGGATGAATCAGTGAAGTATTCCTGGAAGCTATTTCTACACCAGGACAGGGAGCAACCACCTATCTAAATGTGGAAGTGATTGTGAACGAATAAATATGCACTGCTACCCAAACTACTGTATCCCCAACATGTTTCATTGTGGCTAAATCCCAAAAATGCCTGATACCAGTGTTACTAGATATGAGGGGACATTTGACTATGGGGAAAGAAAGTCTTGATCATTTGTGGACAGAATCTCTTACTTTTGCAAACTTTACAAAAACATACCCAAGTAGACACATTCTAGGGACCCTACTAGAGGCTTAGAATGGGGTTGTGCAGGTGGGGCCCCAAAGTTTAAACTTTATTAGTTAGCTTCCTGGTATTTTGAGCAGAAATGAAAAGAGATGAATGGGAGAAAGGTGAGCAGATGTGGAAAGCTTAAAGAAAGAGAAAGAAAAAGTCAAATATTGTTTTGAGATCATTTCTATGTAGTTCTCACTTGAGAAAAAGAGATGGATAAGGGAAATTTCCTAATCCCCACTGTCTTAGTCCATTTGGGCTGCTATGACAAAAATACCATAGATTGGGTGGTTTAAACAACCAACATTTATTTCTCACTGTTCTGGAGGCTGGGAAGTTTAAGACCAAAGCACTAGCGGATTTGGTCTCTGGTGAGAGCCTGCTTCCTGGTGCATAGATGGCTATCTTCTCGCCCTGTCCTCAGCTGGTAAAAAGAGGAAGAGAGCTCTCTGGAGTCTTTTCTAGGGGCACTAATACCATTCATGAGGGCTCCATCCTCATGACCTGATCATCTCTCAAAGGTCCCATCTCCAAATATCATCACATGGGGGATTAGGTTTCCACATATGAATTTTGGGAGAACACAACTATTCAGTCTATAGCATTCACCCAGCGTGATGTTCCACAATAATAATGTATACACATGTAATTCAAATACAATGATTTTTAAGACGTATTAGAAAATAGCCATGTAAATAAGAAATTTTCACTTAAAAGTAGCCGTCAAGGTATATCTTTATTCAAACAATGGTACTATTACTCAAATATGTGCTTAGCTTTAAAATTGCTTCTAATAAGATAAAGAGCTACATAAAAAATCAAGGCCATTACTTTATTATCCTCTATCTTTTAATCTCAAAATGCTCAACAGTTTTATTAAAACCCTTTAATACATAACACTTAAAAATCTTTTTATTATAAAATAAATAGATAAAATCACAAGAAACAAATCTGGAGCCAATTATTATGTAAGTATATATTATATATTAAATACATATAAACTTTTTAAGAGGAACATTCTTGCAACCAACACTGATCAAGACATAAAACTTATCCAGACACCCTACAAGACCTTGTATGTCCCCAAACATAATTACAACCTCCTCCTTCCTCCCAAAATTAATCTACTTTCTTGACTTTATTTTCACTTCCTGTGTTTCTTTGCATTTTTATCCTTATGTGTAAATTGGGCTCACAGCTGTACCTACCTTAATGGTGGTTGTGCAGTTACTCCATATAAAGCAGATGGAGTAATTTTCTCATCTAATAAGAACTCAATAAATATTAACTACTATATTACCTCTGACGCTCTTATTTTTTACAAGAATAATTAAGAATCAATTATCCAGTTACATTTCTCAGAATTAGATGTCTGAATAATTGGAAAGGGCATTATTTGGAGAAATAGCTAGTTCTGGGCCAGTCTTATAGTTCGAGGTCCATATACTTGCCAAGCAACTCATTCTTTACCGTGTGCAGAGCCTCTGAGTGAAGCACAACAATTGAGCTTTCCTCCCTTGGATTAAGTATTTAAAAAAAAAAAAATTGTAAGATTCCACTCCAAGCTATTTTCTTCAGGCTAAAATATCCAAAATTCTATAATTCATCAATCTACCTACTTCCGTGCTCAAAGGCTCTGCCCCTACAACTTTATTTCCTCTTTTCCATCATAAATTTTATGGCTTTATATGCAAAGCACTGTAATATAATCTAGCATGTCTCACCTAAAGACCGAGAGCAGTCATATGCACCACTCTAGATGCTGTATATACCCTTTGCAGAGGACTCTGGAGTGTTGTGACTCCCGCTAATTTTATAAAGTTCTCTTTCGCCACCTCAATTTTTGTTCACCCCCAATTTTTCTTGCCCACAGTAATTAAGGGAGTGCGACTTGCCCGCAGGAATGGTCTTTTGAAACCTGTCTCTTCTTGGCAAAAAAAGTACTGACATCCCAGGAAGACACACCAGTGTAGAAAAGCTGCACAGGTTGATTTGAACTGGGCCTCGATAAAACACCAACTAAAATATATGGTTTGCACCACCCGGAAAGAAAAGAGGAGCAGGAAGGACTGGTTAGTCTCGGGGGACAGTTCGCCCCAACGCAACGAGGGGCGGGGTACGGACCAGCAGAGGTAAACAGAGCCTACTACGCCTGCGCAAAGCCTCGTCGGGTCACGTGCGGGTACGGCCCCGGTCTCCCGGGTTCCCCAGACTGCGGTCGGGCTGCTGTAAGGGACCGTCTACAAACTGACGAGAGGCGTCAACCTTTTCCCTTAGGGGGCGGATTCCGGTAGGAGCCGAACCTTCGATCGGAAACGCCCCTTTCTTCGCGAGGCGGGGAGTGAGACCGTGTGCTGGGCCTGCTGGGTTCCGCCAGTACCTTTGTGGGACATGGCCCGCTGTGGGGAGGGTAGCGCGACCCCCGTTGTACTTCTAGGGTCCCCTGGAGTTTGCAGTAAGGGCTTGCAAAGGAAAGGGCCTTGCGAGCGGCGCCGGCTGAAGGCGATGGTGTCGGAGCAGCTCAGCCAGGATCTGCTCAGGTAGGAGGAGGCGGGAACGCTGGCTGCTTCAGTTCTTAAGGCGCCCACCTTCGCTGCAGAAACTGTGGTCCTTCTCGGTCCCTTCGTTCCACTCCACCATGTTCTCGTCTCAGGCTACTGCGGGACGTTTACCCGTCTCCTCACCACGTAGCGGGTTCGCTCTTTCTAAGCAACCAATCCCGAGCACATGGGTGACCAAGTACCAGATTCAAAAAGAAAACCAAAATTAGAGTATTTATGTGCAGCACCAGTTCATGCCAAAAAACACGGATAGGCTTAGTTCTTTGAAAGACGTGTCTCTAAGGTCGGGTCCTTCCAGGGTTCATGAACCTGAAACGTACACAATTTTTTGTAAGCTTAAACAATTTTTTGTAAGCTTAAACAATTTTAAGGAAAATGATAAAGTTAGGGAGAAAAAAATTATTTAGGATGAGGAAAATAGAATGAATTATTGGAGCCTTGGAGGTCTCTTTCTTCTGAGCTCTCTTTAAACAATTTACCAGAGATGCTTACATAGAAATACCTCCTTGATTGCCACCTGGCTTCCCCTCTTCACCCAGAACACTCTACAGCTCCCAGCAACTCCCAGTTCCCATGAAGACCCAAGCAAATGGAGGGTTGTTGTGAAGCTTAACCCAGGCTATGGTAATCCAGCTAACATCATTTCTGTTGATAAAGAAAATTAAGCTTAGAAATATTCCCAAATTTTTATTTCTACCCAAACATTGATTCTTAAACTTTAGTGTGCATCAGAATCACGTGGAGGGCTTATTAAAACTTAGATTTACTGGATCCCAGACCATTGTTCTGATTCAGTTGGTCTGGGATGGGTCCTGAGATTTTCGACTTTCTAACAAGGTCCAAATCAGAGATGCAGATGCTGCTGGCCTTGGTCACACTTTCAGAACTACTGAACTGGCGTAAACACACTAATATCTAACAGTTGTGCAGCTTTCTACATTTAAAAAATATTTCCTATCGCTGACACTTATAAAGCTCTGGCGGCTATAAACAACTTTGTAAAGTGAAAATATTTCTTTTTAATTTGGGCCTGTCTACCAGAGATACTTCGTCTCCACTGGTGGGGGATGGATGTAAAAGATGGAAAAAATAAGACTGAAGTTGTTCTGTTTTTAGGGTGAATGAATATTTAAGGATGAGGTGCTTAATTCAGTGACTTAATTCTTCTGGCTGTATTGTGAGCATTAAAGTGTCATTAATTTAAGGAAGGTAAAACATCTAATTAATGTAGAGAAAATGAGGTTTAAAAAAGAGCAGATGAACAGTTAATCCTCATCCTAGCAGCAAGGAAGAATAGGATACTGAACTCCCAAGTTCTTATTACAAGTAAAGAAAAATAGGTGCAGTGTCTTTTTAACTACAAAAAAACTTTGTACACTCATCCAACCACTTTAAATACTATGCTCAATTTATCTTCTTCAAGTGCAGCAATATCGCTGATTTATTTTGCAAATATTAATGAAGTAGCTAGCACCTACCATGTACCTAACTCTGTACTAGGTCCTAAAGAATCAAAGATTAATATGGTTTTGGTGTTTGTGCTTACACTTTGGTGAGAGAGACAATAGCCAAACCAAAGTAATGGGGACTTAGGTGAGTTAGAGAAGGCTTTATAGGGTGCCATTTGAGTTACCTCGTGAAGGTTGATTAGGTACAGATTAGGATGAGAGAAATCAGAGGGTATCTAAACAAGGATAATGGCTTTTACAAAGGCACAGAGATTTGAAAGAGCTTGATATTATTAGCTTGGGAAAGCAAGTTAGATTCTTCCAAATAGCAAGGAACAGAGACATCTCTGGGTTACCTGAGGTAATAGGATATAAGGAGAAGTGAAGAAAAACAGGAAACAGTTTCAGCAGACAAAAAGCAAGGTCTGATGTAGAATTGGAAAGCTCCTGGGAATATGACAGCAGCTGTACAGTAAGACCTCATTGAGAAATGGACCTTATTCAGGAAATTTGTTGTAAAAATACCTAATACTTACTACTACCTAGATACTGGGCTGTCATGTAATGGTTTATTTACTCTCCTGTGAAGTAAGTTTTGTTATTATTTCCATTTAACAGATAATGAAACTGAGCATTAGAGAAGAAATGGTGGAGTCAGAATAAGAACTTTGGAAGTCTGGCTCCAGAGACATTAAAATGACTTGCTCAAGGTCACACTATCAGACTATGAGGCCAGTCACTCTGCCTACTCTACTACATTAGTTATGCATACTTATCTTACAGTAACTTTGTTCCTTCATTTCTGCTTCTCTCCTTACACATTTCTTTTTCTTATCCTACCTTGGATTTGCTTTACAGCTCTCTCAGAGTGCAATCATTTGATCCCGGTTTACTATAGAATATCTCTGCTAGAGTTTATTTGTTTAACTACCATGATGACTAAACTTAGCTCAGTCCATTGTCCAGTCAGATGTGGTTAAGAACATTAGGGTCATGTGGTACAAAGCAGGGCCCTATATAAAAAATAAATGAATTCGTTAGCTTTATTTGGAAGGAGTATAGCAGGCAATCAGAGTGACAGTAGATGAAGGTGAATAGGTAAACTAAGACTATATGGTGGAGGCCTTTTTTCAGTGAAGAGTTTGGAATGTATTCTGGAGGCAGTGGAGAGCCACTGGTGTCTTTTAAATGGGAGATTAACATATTTAAGTCTTGAATTGAGGAAAGAGTAATTAGCAACAAGGAAACCAGCTAGATTTGTAATAGTCAACAGATACATAATGGCAGTGAAAATGGAAAAGATGAAAGGGATTTATATGTGCAATTGATGGGCTGGGTGACCAATTAGATGTGGAGGAACAGGGAAAGTGGCACCAAAACTTAGGACATTTGAAAGGTAGGAATATGGCGAAAGTTCAGGAAGCCATATCAAGGAGACAATTGGAAATGTGTCTGGAGTTTAGGAGGGAAATTGAAATAGCAAATATAGATTAAAGGTTGGTGGCATTACCAGCACCCAGTTGTCCAAGCCAAGAGAGAGATCCTAGGTTATTCCCTTCCCTTCACCCTCTACATCCAGTCACCAAGTGCTGCCTATTTTAATTCCATCCCTATACTCTATCACCATTGATCCTCTCCTGGCTCAAGCCCTTTACATCATTCATCTGTGCTGTGCAGTAGTTTTCTCATCTTCATTCTCACTTTCCCCTAATTCTTCTTCCACACAAGAAACAGGTAATATTTTGAAAAATAAATTTGCCCATGTTTCAAATCATTTGCTGATTTCCCTTCAACTAGAAAGAGAGTTAAGCTCTTTGCCTCTTATTCATCTTTATCCCTATAGCTTCATCTGCCACTTCTCATCTCTAGATACTCTCTGCCGACCAGTTTATAGCTCCATACTCACACATACCTTTATAACAAACATGGAGCCAGGAACTCCTTTCTACCTTACTTTGCTTTTCTGACCAACTCTTATTCAATCTTTAAAATCTCCTTTGGTGTTCATGTCCTCTATAAAGTCTTCTCTTATGTCTGTCTCTGAAAAAAATTTACTTATTTGTGCTATTTAATATTCAGGCCTGGCCTTCCTACTATCCTATGCACTTCTTGAGGCGAGATAGTATGTTTTAGTCATCTTTATGTCCCTTGTGCTTAGTGCGTAGTATATGCTCAATAAATTTTTAGTGATAATCAGGTTTAATCAGCAGTCTAAAATGCTTTAGATAGGTTAATACAGTAGTTGACAGAGAAATGAGATGGAAGGAAGCTGGGCCTTGACATGGTTGAGCCTTTGCTCCAACCTACCCTTCCTCTAGACATTTCTGTTAGATGAGCCAATATACATGAAGAAGTCTGAGTCAAATATTCTGTTACTTGTAACAGATACAGTATATGCTTATAACTGATACAAGTGGTTTTGTAAAATAAAAAGCACTGTATTTTCATGTTAATTTTTTAAACACATTAACCTTTTTTCATTTAACAAATACCGCCAACATCTATTATGAACCAAGCAAATTCCCCAGTGAAGATTGTATGGCTACTAGCTGCAACGCTTTCTTACTCACTTGGGAAAGAGTTGGGGATGAGGAAAAGGCGAGTGGGAGGAAGGAACAAATTATTTGTAAAATTTAAGTTTTTATTAATGTTTGAGAGACCAATACATTTTCGTATAACTTTAGAAATCACTTATGAAAATAATTTATTGATGAAAATTTGACTAAAATGTATTTGTTTGATCCTTATTTCCAAGATTCTGAAAGCTTTGTGCTCTGAAACATTTGTTTTGTTTAGGGTAAAACACAACAAAATTTAATAAGCAGATACTGAGCTCTTGATATATACTGACGATGTACAGTTTTTGCCTTTGGGGAGTTCCTTGTCTAGTAGGGAGAAAGACATAAAAATAATGATGCAATGACAGAAGCGCTGTAATAGAGGTATGTACTGAGTGTGATGGAATCAGAGGAAGGAGCCATTAACTTGGTCTTAAGGGAGTGTCGATGTCAATGGCAACATTCTAAGCTTCACTGTAATGGATATATTTATCCATTACTTGTACCTCCTGTAGTGAACTGGGGCGATTGCCAATTATATCCTGCAATACAGAAGTCCTCTGAGAATACATACCTTGCTACTGCTGATGTTACAGTAATATGAAGTATTATTTAGTATTCAGAGAATAAAAATATATAGTTACCACAGAGACAAAAGATTATGACAATTTCTATTATGATGCTGATTTCTGTTCTTCCATCACTTTATTGTACATGTAATTAGTGGGCTTATGTACTATGTCTGTACATAAGTAAAGGGATTTGAATGGGTTTCCCCCATGAGTCTATCATTTTAATAATAGATTAGAGCATGATTAGTTATATTTGTGTTGGGGGTAGGCTAGGAAAAGGGTTCAAATGTCACATTCTTGACAGCCAAGCCTGTATTTCAGGCTTGGTATTTAACAGTAGTCAGAACAAAGTGTACCAGTTTCTAATCTGTATTGTCTATTGTTATATCTGGTTTGCTGGTGTCGACTGTACTTTTCTTGCTTCAGTATTAGGAAGATTTTAAAAAATCGATTCTTTGCAATAGGCAATAACCATGTTACTGTGTGTTCTTTTTTCAAAATAAGTCTTAAAATAGGAAATCAACATAAATAGCAGAAGGTAAATTTTACTATTAGAAGGAATTAAAAAGATATTTTTCAGAAAAGTAGTCTTACTTTTTTAGTGAAATTAGTTTTGTTTTCACTGTAACTTTTAGAAAATTAGGGTCTAAATCAATATTAAACAGTGTTCTTTGGAATGTACTGAGAACAAACTCATTTTTATATTAACTTATTTATTTTACATTGCCTCTGTATTTTTTAGTGTATATGTTATTTTTAAAACATAATAATGTGTATATTACATATTTCTGAACATTGCTAATTAAACTATGGTTCCTTTTTATTCCTGACAGGCTTCTAAGGGAAGAACACCATGCAGATGTTATTTTCTCTGTAGGTTGTACTTTGTTCAAAGCCCACAGAGCGGTCCTTTTAGCAAGGGTTCCTGACTTCTATTTTCATACTGTTGGACAGACATCAAATAATTTAACAAATCATGAGCCTATTGCTGTGGAAAACTTTGAAGCTTCAGAATTTAGAACATTTTTACAGTAAGTGCTTTTTAAAAATTTTTTCTCTTATATTTAAGTCTAATATGTAATTTTTTAAAACATGTTTGTGTGTTTTTATTTTATATGTTTTCATATGTTTTATAACTTTCTAAGAAAAATCCTTTAAATTCCAAATTATCTTAGTAATTAATATTAGTAGAGACTAAGTATTAGTATTAGAGTATTAGAGCCCTTGAATTAGGAGAGGCTAAGTACTAACCTGAGATTGATCCTGAGAGAGAAGAAATGAATTGTGTGCTCTCTGGTAATCTGAATGAATTACTCTATGCTAGAGTTTATCAACAGTGGCACTGTTGACATTTTGGGTTAGATAATACTTGGTTGTGGGGGCTGTGCTGTCCATTTTAGGATGTTTAGCAGCATCCCTGGCCTCTAGCCACTAGATGCCAGTAGCACTGTCCCTCCCCATTCTTCCTATAGCACACTTTCCCCCACTTTTGACAACCTCCAGATATTGGCAAAAGTCCTCTGGGGGATAAAACTGCCCCTGTTTAGAACCGTCGCTATATACTGACTTCTACATTATTGATATGCAAAGCGTTAAATAAATTATGTATGTTGATAAAAATATGAGGTAACTTTTTATTCTCGTGGCTTATATGTGGTCAAAATTTTTGAAAATAGAACTTTAATTGAACTTGTTAGTAGTTTAGGGGACTTGTAGTTGGTGAACTTAGAGAACTGTCATTGGCTAAATAATGGGAGAAACTAGTTTAAATTAATCTTCATTGTAATTGAATAAAATTCCATTTTAATGCTTTGTTGTTACCTGCACATGTGTGTAATTATTTGACACTCATTTTTGCTAACCGTATCCAGGAAGTATTTTCTAAATACTAAATAGTTCCTCAAAATTATATCTCTTTTTTAAAAACCTATTTAAATGACTTTAGAGAGGTCTTAAATACTAAGACCATGGACTCTAGGTCTAGAATGCCTGGATTCAGATTACCTGCTCTGCCATTTGGTAACTGTGTACCTCTAACTTAACCCCTCTGTGCTTGGAATTTCCTCAAATGTAAAATGCCTGGCATACCATAAGCACTGTAAAAAATATTAATTATTTATGTTTATAAATCTTAAAGTGTTTATTGTATTTCATTTTAGTAATTTAAATACTGCCTTCCCCTAATTTCTTCCCTTTCTCTAATATATGGAAGTTATTATTGTTCTAATAATACTTTTGTGGTTTCTGTCCTGCTATCCCTCACATATACTTACTCAGCAAATATTTATTGTGCCCTGTTTTGGGTAAGAGCCTTTGTAAAGGGGTAGATGTGTACTGGTTAGTGATACTTGATTTCAGTGTGTATTGATGGTAAGTGTGGAGGAAGGAAAAATTCCCATTTTCTTTCAGCTGAGCAAATAATCAAATTAATAGGAGGCAGAATGACAAGAGAAACTCAAATTTAATCTCATGTGCACGGAAATCCCACACACATGAGAGAGATAGAAAGGGGGATTGAGGTATATAAGACATTCCGAGCTAGAGATGAGATAATGCACCTTAGGGACTTTTAAGGATCATTGTAGGATCATGAGAATAGCAGATGTTTAGTAAGTAGAAGTTTGCCCTGCCATATAGGTGGATCAGAAAGGTTATAACCTCTTATAAGAGGCAAGGCCCCTAATTCAGGTTCTTCTAGGTAGTTAAAGGGAGAGCCAGAAGTTTCTCTGAAGCCTGAAGCTAAAATTGCCTTTAGCTCAGAACAATCCGCACACCACTAGGCACATCTTCGGGTAGCTCGTTCTGAACCCCCGCATAAGTAAATGTAGAACTAAGTTTTGAAGCCAGTACTCGCTATTATGTCATTGTATAGTACTACAAATATGTCAAATACTGGTTCTGAAAAACATCTTTATTTATTTTTTTGAAGATCTAACTGGCTTTATTAAGCAATTCATGAATCAGGCAGCATCCTATCTAGCAACGAAAAGGGCACATTCACATATCACATATAATTCACCCATTTAAAGTGCACAATTCAGTGGTTTCAGTATTTCCAGAGTTGTGTAACCATGACCACAATGTAATTTTAGAACATTTTCAACACCCCAAAAAGAAACCCCATAATCATTATCTGTCACTCTCCTTTCTCTCACCTCCCAGCCATAGGCCGTATTAATCTACTTTCTGTGCCTATGGATTTGCCTTTTTTGGACTTCTCACAAAATTGGAATCATACAATCTGTGGTCTTTTGTGACCAACTTATTTTACTAACCATAATGTTTTCAAAGTTCATCCACATTGTTGTATATATTAGCTCTTCATTTCTTTTTATTGCCAAATAATATTTCATGATATGGCTATATCACATTTTGTTTATTCATTCATCAGTTGATGGATATTTATGTTGTTTCCACTTTTGGGTTATATGACTAATACTTCTATGAACATTACATGCAAATTTTTGTGTGAACCTATGTTTTCATTTCTATTGGGTATGTATACCTAGGAGGGGAATTGCTGAGTTGTATGGTAACTCTATGTTTAACTTTTTGAGGAACTGCCAGACTTTTTCTGAAGAGGCTATACTATTTTACATTCCTACCAGCAGTGTATGAGAGTTTTACTTCTCCATGTCCTCATAACATAGCCATCTTAGTGAATATGAAGTTGTATCTCATTGTGATTTTCATTTGTATTTCCCTGATGGCTGATTTTCATGTGCCTATTTGCCATTTGTATATATTCTTTGGAGAACTGTCTATTCACATCCTTTGCCCATTTTTCTATTGGGTTATTTGTCTTTATGTTATTGAGTTATAAGAGTTCTTTATATATTCTGAAGAGTAGGCTCTTATCAGACATATGATTTGCAAACATTTCTCTCATTATGTAGGTTTTTTTAGTTTCTTGATTTGTAACAAAAAGGTTTTTGATTTTAATGTAGCCTAGTTTATCTAATTTTATTTTTACACTTAGGCTTTTGGTATATAAATAAGAAACCATTGTCTAATCTAGGATCACAAAGATCCATTCTTATATAGATCTTTTCTTCTAAGAATTTCATGTCCCTCCTCCCCCTTTTTTTTTTTTAAAGAAAATGTTTATTGAGCCATATGTTAGCCAGAAAAGGACCAGGTCCTGGAGTATGAAGTTCAAACCGCCAGCAGCAGTTCTAGGTGGAGAAGGCCACATTTCCCTGGTTTTATGCTTTTAGCTCTTATATTTAGGTCTATAATCCATTTTGAGTTAATTTTTTCGTATAGTGTAAGGAAGGGGTCCAACTTCATTCTTTTGTGTGTAGATATCTAGTTATCCCAGTACCTTTTTTGGAGACTATTCTTTCCCAATCGGATTGCCTGTACATCCTTGTTGAAAATCAGTTGCCCATTGCTATCGACTGAATTGTTTTACCCCAAAATAAATATTTTGAAGCCCTAACCCCCAATATCATGATATTTGGAGATTGTGCCTTTGGGAGGTAAATAGGTTTAGATGAGGTCATAAAAGTGGGACCCTCATGATAGGAGTAGTGCCCTTGTAAGAAGAGATTCAAGAGAGCTTGCTCTCTCTCTGCCTTGTGAGGACACAGCGAGAAGGTGACTGACTATGAGCCATGAAGAAAGTTCTCACCAGAACCCAGGCATGCGGGCACCTGGATCTTGGACTTTCAGCCTCTAGAATTTTGAGAAATAAATTTTTGTTGTTTAAGCTACCAGTCTTTGATATTTCGTTATGACAACCCAAGCTGACTAATACACACATAAATGTTAGGGTTTATTTCTAGTTTCTCAATTCTATTCTGTTTGTCTATATGTGTGTATATGTGTGTCCTTAATGCCATTGCCAGTTATTTATTTGACTTATGATTAATCAGTTGGATTTTTGTGTTTTTATGTCCTGAATCCTAAGTATTTTTTTTTAGATGCTAATCTGTTAGCTATTTGCTGACATATTTTTTTATTAAAATCATGTTGACTGTAGTATAGAAAATTCTTTTTAAATGATTAAATTTTTGTGATTTGGCTTATTTTTCTTCATTTTATGCTCTGACCATTGCTTGAATTATCTATTTTTCTATTATTTTGGAGTTTCTTATATGAAGCTTCTATAAGTATAAATGGATTGTTGCCTAACCTTGGCTTCTACTGTGTGTAAGAAAAGTATGACATATATAATTTAAATAGATACTTTAAGAGCAGCTTAGAAAATCATTATTATTTTCCAGTATAGATCATAGGCTCATCACTGAGTTTTAACTATCTATTTTAAATGTATACTTATTTTCCTGGTAGGTGGTATACTGGCTTTGTTTTAAGAGCAGGCTCTGTAGTCAAGTTCACCACTTCTAACAGTATGAACTTAAACTAATCACTTACCATTAGTTTCCTCACCTGAAAAAATGGACATAATAACAATATCTACCTCAAAGTGTTAAATGAGATGCTTATGCAGCACTTAGCACAGTGACTGGGCACACAGGTAAGCACTGAATACATTTTAATAACGTGTTATTCATAGTAGTAGGCCCTATGAAATTATACTTTTTTTTTTTTGCTATTAAGTGTATGCTTAGAAGATGCTTGGGATAAGCCAAAGTTTTATGTGTTAGAGAAAGTGAGAAATTACATTAATGTTATATTTTATTTGTTACTATTAAAAATGGTAGAATCGAGGCCTGCGCAGGTCCCAACCTGTTCGTGGTTTGGGGTTGCTATCTGCCTCATAAAGCAAAGTAGAAGTTTTGTATTCTGAGAAGACAAAATCGTCTTCTCTCCTGAAAAAGCCTCTTACATAGTTTTCTTTGGCATTTTACAGGAATAAAAGGAGGCCAGGGATTGAGGCCTTGTGAGTCTGGGTTTTCAGTTGAAATAGAGAAGATAGTGATTATAACCAGAAAGTCCGGAGTTGGGTATAGTTACTTCCAGAATTCATCACTGTTAACCCAGCCTGGGTTTAGTGACAATCATAGAAGTGGATTCCTTAATAATACAGTTAAAAATAAACTGATAGGAAAAAAAGATTGAATGAGAGACGGTAGAGTGGAGGAAGCACTAGACTTAACAAGACAGACATCTGCCTCTGGCTGTGTATTATCTTGTTTTATGATTTCTTTTAGCCTTGGTTTTCTCTTAGAACAAGGAGTTTGGAGTAAATGGCTTTGAGCTTCAAAGCACTTTATAGTCTTCTATTTTAAGCACTTAATCACATTTTATTTTGTATTAGATTAGTCATGTATGTCTGTGGTTATGTAAGCTCCTTGACATTAGATCATCTCATTGATGTGAACATCCCCAGTGGTCTCTCATGTACATTCTTACACATAGACAGTGTTTGTATGTACCCTCCCCTCTTTTTTTAGCATATTGCATTGAAACCTATCTATGTTAATATAAAGCATAAGTAGAGGATTATAATGTAAAATATGAGTTTGAAATTTTTTAGTAAAAATTCTGATAAAATAGATTTTTGAGTTTTTACTGTATGAAATTCATGCCTTATAAGTGTCTTCAATGCACACCCTTTCTCTTTAAATAATCAGTAAAGATTTTGAAATACTGTTTTATGCTGTTACTTCTTGTAGAGTTTTTTGGTGTGTACTTGAGTTAGAGTAGGAAATACTGTCTTTGAATAGTTCTTTTTTTATATACAGTGACTTCAGATATGATTCAAATGATTAACAGTGGAAAGTGCTTTATGACCTCATGACTAAAATTCAACTCAGGATCATAAAAATCTTTGATTTCCCAATAAGACTTCCTCTGTTATAGTGGTGTGAGAGAGTGCATGTATGTTTGTGTGTGAAGGAAAGAAAACAGGGAAGACCTTTGAATTTTCGGTTTAACATCATTAACTAGGAGATGCTAGGATAAAGTGTCAGTCAGGTAAACATAAAACACAGAACAAAGGATTCCATTTCCCCTGCAGCCTTCTCAGGTGGTGGCTATTTGAAAAATCCCTTATACTAGTTAGGGCTAGAAGTGAGTGTGATAAGTGTCTTGTTGTATTTACTATATTTAACTGTATTTTCTTATTTTCTGTGTACTTGAAAACTTGGCATTTGGGGCCCTACTGACCCTGATGGAGGAACGACTGCTTCTCCCAGGGTTAGCTAATTCCTGTAAGTATGCATTTGATGTGCAAACCAACCAACCAACCTGGAGTTCATTCCGACACTCACCTCCTTTATCTGGTTCTTACACTCCAGGAAACAGTATTCCCGTGTCCTGATCATCATAGTGCCTGCTACCAGACAACTAACGACCACCCTTACAGCCCAGAGGGCCCTTCATTATTCAAACTATCCAAAACTAAACCTGCTCAGCTGCTTACCACAATACCACAATAAAGGCTTATGCTTACGCCTTGCCCTCAGACATCTCTTGCCTCCAGACCAAGCCATTTGCTTCCCCATTTGGCCCTGCCTGATGTGATTTGTCCCCCTTCTCTTGGGAACTGTTAGTAACTATCTTTTCAATGGCAGTCATATCCTATCTGTCGACTTCAATAAAACCTCAATAAAACCAAATTCCCAGGTACATTTTAAAATGCTTGTAAACTTTATAACTACCTCCAGACCTTTCCCTCCCTTCTTCCTAAACCCCCCGTCTTTGAATCTCATCTTGTAAGTCTATGCCACTGGTCATGTATAGACCCCCAGGTCAGTCCTCTTCATTCCTCTAGTAACATAAATCTTGGTAATTGCACTTACCACATAGATGATGTTTCTAATACCGTGGTCTCTTAATTCCTTTAATTGCTGTTTTCTACCCTACTTCAACCACTCACTACCATGTGAAATTCTAAATCATGTCATTATCAATAACTGAAACCATAATCTGATTCCAAGCATCTCACTCTCTTAATTTCTGCCTCTTATCTTTCTAGCTTACTCCCTTAAAACTTCAAATCTAATAATTCATCAATAGCACCAGGACCTGCAATTAATTTCATCATATTTTTA
Source organism: Pteropus vampyrus (assembly GCF_000151845.1). NCBI lineage: Eukaryota > Metazoa > Chordata > Mammalia > Chiroptera > Pteropodidae > Pteropus > Pteropus vampyrus. The sequence continues at coordinate 13,355,451 of NW_011888803.1, forward strand.
TTATTTCTTAGCCTCTTATGTCCTCATTTCCATCTTTACTCTGTTTAAATTTCTATCATTGTATTACTTCCTTTACATACAGCCTCTGTTCTCTTGTCCTAGCTGAATTTGTCACATTTACATATGAAAACTCCAAACCTTAAATGCAACTCTTTGATAACTCCAGTCCTGCATCCATACAGTTGAATATGGCAGGAGGAAAAACATACTCATCGATCTCACTTTAAATCATGGTCCTTTAGGCTATGATTTATTACAAAGAAAACAAAGAGAAAGGCACATGGGTTGAAGTCCATGGCAAACCAGGCACAAGCTTTTAAATCATGCTTGCGATTTAAAGTGAGAATGATTAGTATGTTGGTCATGCTACATGCAATCCTGTATTTTCCTTTGTCGCCCACTCTTCCTTGAGGATTGTTTTACAGCTCTTTCATGAACTTTCAACTGCTTTTCCCTTATCTTCATTCTCACTTGATGACTTTGCTTCTATTTCATTGAGAAAAAGCAAGGTAATTAGAAGAAAACTTTCACAAATTTCTCCCACATCTACTCACTTACTTGGATCTGCATCTCATGCTTTGTCTTTCCTCTTGTTACTGTTATAAACTGTCAGTGCTTCTAAAATCAATTCCACCACTTCTCCAGTAGATTTCGACCTATTCCTTTTCACCTATTCAGAAACATTGCTTCAGCAATTTTTACTTTTCAAAAAAATGTTTCTCTTCTCTTAGATCTTATTGTTAGCATATAAACATGGTATCTCCCCTCCCACCTGAAAAACAAAACCCTCTCCTGTCCACTTTGTGATTTATCACAAAGAAAACAAAGAGAAAAGGCACATGGGTTGAAGTCCACTAGAAACCAAGCACAAGCTTTCAAGGGTTCCATCCCTGTGGAGTCACACAGGACATGCTTAAGCCCTAGCAACAACTTGTGACAACATATTTGAAATGTTGCCAACCAGAAAGCTTATTAGAGTCTCAACATCCAGGGTTTTTTTGGGAGGTTGGTTACATATGCAGCCTTTGCCTAACATATACCCATATTTGAGACTCATAGAAGGAAAGCAGGTGTGCAGCATAAACCAGTTGTTTAGGAATAATGAGCCACCCTTATCTTTTAGAGAATTCTAGGAACACTTCTGAAATCATGTTTTCAGATACTAGCCAATGGCCAACCTTGGAAGCAAGTCTTTCAAAGGATAACAGGCCTGCTATATTCTTTTCTGTACATATGAATATATACCATATTTTGTTTATCCACTCATTAAATGATAGACATTTGGGTTGTTTTGACCTTTCAATTGTTATAAATAATTCTGTGAACATTTATGTACAAATTTTTATGTCAACATATGTTTTCAGTTCTCTTGTGTTATACACCTAGGAGTACTGGATCATATGGTAAACTTTTGAAGAATGGCCAGACTTTTTTCCAAAGAGGCTACACCATTTCGCATTCCTACCAGCATGTAGGAGGGTTTGAATTTTCCCACACTGTCAATAACACTTGTTATTTATTATCTGTCTTTTTGATCATAGCCACCCTGTGGGTATGAAGTGGTATCTTGTGGATTTGATTTGTGTTCCTCTGATGACTAATGATGTTGAACATCTTTTCATGTGTATTTTGGCAGATTGTATATCTTCTTTGGAGAATTACCTATTCAATTTTTTAATTGGGTTATTTGTCTTTATGTTATTGAGTTGTAGAACTTTTTTTATATATTCTAGACACAAATCTTTTATCGGATATATGATTTACAAGTTTTCTCCCATTCTGTGGATTGTCTTTTAACTTTCTTGATGATATCCTTGAAAGCATAAAAAACTTTAATTTCTATGATTTCCATTTTTATCTACCTTTTCTTTTGTTACTTGTGAGTTTGCTGACATATCTAAGAAACCATTGCCCAGTCTAAAGTTATGAAGATTTATACCTGTGTTCACTTTAAAAAAGTTTTATACTTCTAGCTCTTACATTTAGATTTTTGACCTATCCCGAATTAATTTTTGTATATAATATGAACAAACCAAAATGAAATTAACATTTTTTTGCATTTGGATATCCAGTTGTCCCAGCAGCATTTTTTGAAGATACTATTCTTTTACCCTTGGATAAGATACTTGTAAAGAAAAAAACACACTCCTGTGTTTCTCCTTCACTCTTAGTATTGTACTTACAGAATATTTCATTTCTGATGCTTCTGGTCACCAAATGTGTGGGGAATCCCGCCCTCCGCCCACCAAGCAATTCTGAGATTCTCCAGATAATAGCTGGCTGGGTGTGCTATAGATTTAACTCAATTCTGATTCTATACACCTGGAGAAAGCATCAGATCTCACAGGTTAAGGGTTCATTCCCACAAGACTGTCCCCTACTCCCCAAATTTAGATGCCAATCCCAAGACCAGGTTGTTACCTATGCTTCTGACCAACTGGCCATAACTTGGAGGTTCCCCCGACCTCCTTCTATGTTCAATTAATTTGCTGGAGCTGGTCACACAACTGGGGAAAACATGTTACTTAGATTACCATTTTATTATAAAAGGATACAACTTGGGAACAGTGAGATGGAGGAGATGAATAGAGCAAAGTATGTGGGAAAGAGCAAGAGCTTCTGTGCCCTCTCTGGGCACACCATTCTCCCAGTACCTTCACGTGTTCATCAACCTGGAGGTTCTTTGAACCCCATATGTTAGAGCTTTTATGGAGGCTTCATTACATAGGCATGATTGATTAAATCATTGGCCATTAGTGTTAATTTAACCTTTCCCCTCCTCAGAGGTGGGGGAGGTACAGAAAATGACAACTCTAATCACATGGTTGGTTTCCATAAAAACTACCCCTCTCCTTGAGGACTTTCCAAAAATCACCTCATTAATGTAAACTCTGGTATGGTTGAAAGGGGCTTGTTATGAATAACAAAAGACATCCATTTCATCTTTATCCCTCTGGAGCTATTTCAGGAACTGGGAACAAAACCAAGTATTATAACAAGAGACTTCTCTATGGTTCTTAAATAAGAAATTACAAGGGTTTTAGGAGCTATGTTCTAGGAACTGTGGACAGGGACCAACTATATAGTTCTTATTGTAAATCGCAATATCTCATAACACCCTTGTTGAAAATCAGTCGCCCATAAATGTATGTTCTGGACACTCAGTTCTATTCTCCTGATCTATATGTTCATCCTTATGCCAGTACCACACAGTATTGTTGATTGTAGCTTTGTAGGAAGTTTAGAATTTTGGGAATCCTCCAACTTTGTTCTTTGTCAGGATTGTTTTGGCTCTCTGAGTCTCTTAACATTTCTGTTTGAATTTGAGGATTGGCCTATCAATTTCTGCAAAAAAGGCAACCAGAATTTTGATAGGTATTACATTGAATCTGTAGATTAATTCAGAGAGTAGTGCTATCTTAACAATGTTAAATTTTCCAATCCATGAACATAGAATGTTTTCATTTATTTAATTGCTTTCAGCATTGTTTTGTAGCTTTCAGTAGACAAGCCTTACATTTTTTTATTAAATATGTTCCTAAGTGTCTTATTTTTTTGATGCTGTTGTAAATAGAATTATTTTCTAATTTCATTTTGGTTTGTTCATTGCTAGTATATTGAAATACAGTTGGTTTTTGCATATTGATCTTGTATCCTGCAACCTTGCAGAACTTAACAGATTTTTTTGTTTTGGTGGATTTCCAAGGATTTTCTACATACAGGTTTGTCATCTGTAATTAAAGAGAGCTTTATTTATTCCTTTCCAATCCAGATGCCTTTTATTTATTTTCTTGCCTAACTGCCCTGGCTAGAACCTCCAGTTAAATGTTGAATAGAAGTGAGAGCAGATATTCTTGCTGACCTTAGAAAGAAAGCTTTCAGACTTTTACTGTTAAGTATGATGTTAGTTATAGTGTTTTTAGATGTCCTTTATCAGGGTAAGCACGTTCCCTTCTAGTCCTAGTTTGTTTAGTGTTTTATCCTAAGTATTGGATTTTGTCAAATGCATTTTTTGTGTTTATTAAGATGATCAAGTAGGTTTTGTCCTATTGATATGGTATCTTAGTCCATTTAGGCTGCTATAACAAAATACCATAGACTAGGTGGCTTATAAACAACAGAAATTTATTTCTCACAGTTCTGAAGGCTGGAGTCTAAGATCAGAGTGCCAGCATGGTAGAATTCTGTTGAAGGCCTTATTCTGGGTTGCAGATTGCTGAATTCTCACTGTGCCCTCACATGGTGGAAAGAGGCAAGAGATCTCTTTGAAGTTTCTTTTATAGGGGTACTAATCCCATTCACAAGGTACTAACCCCATTCACAAGGTACTAATCCCATTCATGAGGGCTCAATGTTTGAATTTTGAAGGGACACAAATATTCAGACCGTAGAACACAGTGTATATATAACATTAATATTTTCATATGTTTAACCATCCTTGAATTCCTGAGATAAACCTCAGTCGATCATGTTATGTAATTCTTTTTATATGTTGCTGGATTCACTTTGCTACTATTTTGTTAAGGATATTTTCATCTTTATTAGTAAGGAATACTGGTCTGTGGTTTTCTTTTCTTGTGATACCTGCATCTTCTTTTGTATCAAGATAATACTGACCTCACAGAATGAGTTAGGAAGTGCTTTCTTCTATTCTTTGGAAAAGTTTGTGAAGGATTGGTGTTAATTCTTTAACATTGGTAGAATTCACCATTGAAGTCACCTTATTCTAGATTTTTCTTTGTGGCAAGTTTTTGTTTATTAATTCAGTCTCTTTATTTATTACAAGTCTACTCAGATACCCTGTTTCTTCTTAAGTGAGATTTGACAGTAAATATCTTTCTAGAAATTGTCCATTTCATCTAGGTTATCAAATTTGTTGGCATTATATATTCCTTTTTAACATTAAAAAATTTTATAGACTACTTTTAAGACTTTCTGCTATTTTAGATTGATTTCTTTGTAGTAGTCCAGATTTTTAAAAGGTTTTAAAAATATGTAGTTATATATGAAAGCCACACATTGGGAAACTAGCTTTTAAAAATCACCATTATTTTGTTAATTTTTTATATTTTGTCTTTTAGGATTATATACTCATCAAACAGAAACATAAAAAACTATGAAGAGGAAATTCTTAGGAAAAAGATAGTCGAGAGTGAGGCACCACAAATGAAACATGACTTCAGTTTTGGAAAGTATGCTGACAATGATGGAAGACCATCTATGGAATTTTTAGGTAAAAAATCACCTGACTCTTCTCTTCTAAAGCATGAAATTCCAGATGCTATCAGCAATTGGGAGGACAGTTTAATTTCCACTGGTGAGGCATTTTATTTGTGGATTTTTATAAAACTTTATATCCATGAAAGGAATTATATACAGTAAGAGAAAAACATACTTCAAAAATCAGCTCAATAGCTCTTTTTATAATAAGTACATGAAAGTAAATTTTTTATGAGTAAATGAAAATAATAGTATGGTCAACTTCCACTTTTCCCAAGTAATTAGAGATGGAGTTATTATGAATAAATACACACACAGTTCACAGTTCTCCTTTTAAGCCTTCACATGTCATCATTCTTACTCTAATCTACACCAATAAAAGCTTTAGCAGACCACAGAGTCATTTCTGTTATAATGCAATATAATGCACCATGCAACACAAAAATCACTGTTACTTTTCGTCATGACACCAAAAAATTACTGAAAATTTTGTTGTGACACATTTTAAAAATAGAGGAACCTAATAAAAATGGTAGCATAGTTTCAAACATGTTAAATGATTAAGAAATATATAAATACTATGATAAATAAAGCATTCGACCGAGTTCGTTTGTCGAAGTAGATGTCACAGGGGTTACAGCTTGTGAATTATTGTGAATTGGTGGAAGGAAGATGTTAAGGATATAGATATAGTAAATAGATATATAGTAAATATTCTAACAGGAAACTCGAGATCTCTAGATGAGAGAACAAACTCTTTATTACTCACAGAGCATTTAAGTGTCAGTTCTCAATCCCAATCTTCATTGAGGCTATTGTAATGAGGGCCTGATCTTACCCTTCACATGTAGTGGGATTGCACCACAGGAGAAGAATACCAAAATTTGAAGACTTTTATAGGCTGCTAGCAGATCTGCTTATCCTCCTAAGCAGAGAGAAAGAGAGAGATACAGACAGACAGACAGACAGAAAGACAGACACTTTGTAAGGTAAATAAATCTTCTCTAATGAAGGGAATGGCAAGGTAGCTTCACTACCCTGGAGTGTAAGAAAATGGTTTGGGTGGGAGGGAGGGAGGAACGTCTTTAAATCTTTCTGGAGCATCACATTATCTTTAGCTTCCAAGGCATGTTTGCTGTTTAATCATCCTTTATCCAAATTTGCCAGTGCTCTGCTCAGAAAGGCCAGACCATGCAGAAACACAAATATATTCATAGAAAATGGTCTCTCAACCTTTGGTTGAAATCCATCTCAAAACAGATGGGAATTTGTAAGACCAGACATGGATGGGTGTGGCTCATAAGATATACAATTAACTAAAGTATCTGGTAGATGTTTTAGGTGTTTATGTGTGTTTCATGTGTTCTTACATGGTTCAGTTCAACGGGTGCAGTTTTCTGCATTGACTTAGTGTTTCTTGTGAACAAACTTGGACCTAAGCAAATGAAAATTTCACATTATTCTCAGGTTATTTCCTAGTGTATCTATTGTGTTGGATCAAACTTATGTTTTCAAAGCAAGTGTTAAAGCAGAATCGAATGTATATATAAGTATCAGTTAACTAAAGGATTTTATTATTGATGTTTAGTACAACCACAATAATAACAAAATGATTTAAGGTCAGTTAGATTCCTCTTGTATACATTCATATACCTAATTATGGTAAATGAATGAACAAATGAATAAATGTCTATTGAAACAGATCCTTTAGACTCCTATAACACTAAGATGTGATTACAGACTGCTTTTATAGATAAGACTCTAAGACTCAAAGAGTGTAAAGGACTTTCCCAGGGTCGTACAAATATAGCAGTTGGCAGAGCTGGTATTCGATACTCATTTTTCCTGCCTCTAGTCTAGAGCTCTGCAGTGGCCCCACCGCACCACATTAAAATGACCAAACAAATTGTAAGTGAAAAGAGCTCTTTTACCCTTCAGCTCCCTGTCTTTTAACTATTTTCTTCATCACTCCATAGAAAACCCCATGTTTACTAGTTTAACAGACACTTGTTGTCCACATATTATTAACTTCTTTGCAGTCTTTCATACTGTCAGTGCCGCCCTCCTTGAAACTTGTTCTGTCTTCTATGACACTGTGCTCTCTAGATTTTCTTTCTTTGCCACTCCTAAGTATCCTTCGCTGGCATATCATCTTTCTGCTCTTTAAATAATTGATATTCTGCAATTTTTTTGAGCTTCATAGTCAACAACCAAGTAGACATACCTGTCTAAATATACCTTAAATCTCAAAATTTAATCTAATTGCCTGTCTCTCCCTGTCTGCTCTTTTCTTAAATATTCTATCAGAGTGAATTATATCACCATATTTCTACTCAGTTACTCTCTCACCCTTCATTTGATTCATGACCATGTCTACTGATTTATGTCCTAAATATTCTTAAATACTTCTCTTTTTTATCCTCCTGCCATTTCTTTATTTCAGGACTTTGCTAAATCTTCCTTGAGAATTTGTACCCCAGCTAGTCACCAAGCCTCTCCACTTAAATAATACAATGTTAATTGCAAGTCTGATCATGGCACTCCCCTTATTAAAATTTTTCAGTAATCTCCTATAGCCTTAATATAAACCTCAAATTCCTTCCTATGGTTTAAAGGGATTTTTTGAACTGACTGCTGCCCGCTGTCTTCACAACCCTTTCTTATCATCTGGGCTCTTATCTTACTGACTTACTTGGCATTTCCTTCCAAAGAGCTATATTTTATCACCTCTTTGTTTTTTACTAGCTATTTGTTCATGGAATGCCATTCTGATCATTACATTATTTAGTTGAGTATTGACTTTGTGCTATGTTTTGAAGATTGAAGAGTGAACAAAGCAAATAGCACACCTCTTCTGCAGTCTAGTAGGAGATAAGTGGGTTATGTACAAAGTGTGATGAGGACACAAATAGGGCACATATAACCTGGATTTAGGCTTCCAGAGAAAGCTACGTGGAGGGAGTGATGTCTGAATCAGGAGTTAACCAGGCTAAAGGAGTTTAGGGGAGTGTTTCAGGCAAAGGAAACTACATGCCTGGAGGTAGAGAGGCAGGTATGTAGCTAGCATATTGGGAAAACTGGAAATGGTTTGTTATATGTGTTGGAGTGGGGGACAAGAATGGTCACAGTGAGAGATGAGACTGGAGATATAAGCAGAAGCCAGATCATGAAGAGCTTTGTATAAAGGATGACCTTATATTTTATTGTCCAAACTAGGACTCTTTTGAGAGAGAGTGAAGGTGAAAAATTATTATTACTGTTGGTAATTATTCTAGGGCAAGAGGCATTAAGTGAGACTGTCCCAAGCAAACCAAGATGTGTAGTCACTGATAAACCATTTTAAGGCATTTGGTAGTACTATTTTGCAGGCTTAAGGAGTATAAGCAGAACACGTTTAGGGTAGAGTGGAATAGGAACTTCTGATTGAGGAACATTGAGTTTTGGGTTTCTTAGATTATATATTTTTTTCAGTATCACTCCTGACACCAAATTGTGTGTTTTCCCCACACGCCAGCCAATTTTCTAACACTAACTAGGTATCCAAAAATTTGATTCTGACACTAACAACTAGAGTTAGCACAGACCCCTACAAGATTGCCCCCACGTCAGATACTAGTCACCAGTGGGGTGCCTAGGTTACTGTAGGAGAGGAAGATGTTCCCTCTACCATCTTAGGTTCTGTGGCTGCCCTACGAATTAAACTGAAATAAGACATTAACAGGAGGGGGAAAACGGCTTTCATTATGTACTTACTTTTGCACCAGGAGTTTCACAAAGAAATGAGACTCAGAAAATGGCCAGATGATTGAGCCTTTATATCATTTTGGGCTAAACAAATGAAAAGAGTTTCAAGCTACTAGGTGGTGGAGGCAAATTAAGGCAAGGTAAGGGGAGAAAATGTGGTAAATAGAGTTGTCTTGTTATGTAGATGAGTCAAATGATGAAAGTAATTTCTTCCTGGTAAGGAGATATCTTTACAAATGGAAATTTCTTTTATAAATGTAAATTTGCTTTACAAAAGGAAAAATTTATGCTTTATTTTTAGGCAGTTAGGGGGAGGTAAAGAACTTCTCCTGCATTTGCTGGTTCTCAGTTATCTCAGTTAGCTCAAAATATTCCTTATGCCAAAGTAGCTTATTTGGGGTTGACATATTATGGTCCTTTTACTACCCGCACTTGTGCCCAGCAACTAAAATTTGGGATTTCCCATGACCACCCCACTTCAAGGTTTAATAATTTGCTAGAATGACTCATATTTAATTTATGTTTATAATATTTGAGTTATTGTAAAAGATGCAGCTCAGGAACAGCCAAATGGAAAAGATGCACAGAGTGAGGTATGAGACGGAAGGGATAGTATACAGAACAAACATCCATTCTCTCTCAAGGTGCACCACCCTTCTAGCAAGTTAATGTGTTGACCAACCCAGTAGCTCTCTGAATCTCGTTGTTCAAGAGTTTTTATAACTTAATTTCCAGTCCCCTTTCACTCCCTGGGGATGTGAGGGTTGAGAGGCTAGTGTGACTGAAAGTTTCCACTTTCTAATCACATGTTTGGTCTTTCTGGTGACCAGCTCCCACAAGAGTCCATCTAGTAGCCCCACCACATTAGCATAAACTCGGATATGGTTGGAAAGGGCTTGTTATTTTCCTTCTGGTTTATAAATATATAAATACATTCCTATAACTTAGGAAATTCCAAGAGTTTTAGGAGCTCTGTGCAAGAAACTGGGGGACAAAGACTAAATATATATTTTTATTATACCACACTGTGATATATTCAAGTTCAGTAGGTTACTTGAATATATAAATGGAACTTGAGATAGGTAATCATCTATCAAATTAACTTGGTTTTCTTTTGAAAAGCATATTTTCCCTATGTGTCAAAAATTAGATTCTGATCTTTGAATCATCAAAATGAAGACTGTTTGTCCTGGGTATCTCCCATTAATTTATGTCTTCTAAAGGAATATCAAGAAACAGTAGGATCTCTCTTATTCCCCTGCCTAATTCCAGTTGCAGTTTTATGTTTTCTCTTCAAACATCTTTATTATGTAGCATTTGATATATTAATTATTCAACAAATATTAAGGACCTACTATATGTCAGGCACCGTTCTAGCTCTAAGGGATGTTTCAATGACTAAAATATTCCAGCTCATTGGGAACTTACATTTTAGTTAATGAAGGTAAGTTGGGGTGGAGATAGATAATAAATATTTTGAAGAAGTTAGAAAGGGAGATGCTATAATAAAAATAGGATAGAGAAAGGAGCATTGGGAGTTGAGGGGGTTCACAATAAACCTACCCAAGATGTGCCACTTCATGTGGATTATTTTGACCTGAAAGCAATTGAGACCCTGCAGGCTCCAGAGAAACTTTTACTTCTTCCTTAAAGAATTTAAATTGGGGGCCTTGCCCATAATAAGTGTTATTATCAGAAATAACTTTTTATGTGCTATCCGTATGGCAAGGCAAACATCTAATTACTAAACATCTGCTCTTATTGTCCTGTGAGTTACTATCATCCCCTCTGAAGTTCCAGGTACTTTACCTTATTCCTTAGCCCAGGATGTCATTTTTACCTCATTTTACCTTTCTGACTCTGAACCTCTCGTGTATGTGAGGTCCCTGACTCTCAAGTGTGACGGGTTCCTATACATATGTATGTAATAAAATTTGGTTATTTTCTCTTGTTAATATGTCTCTTGTCAATTTAATTATTAGACCAGCTGAAAGAACCTAGGATAGTAGAGTAAAAATTTTCCTCCGCAGCAGAGTGCTAGTGATGGGAGTTGCAACTACAGACGGGTGGTCAGGGTCAGCCTCATTGAAAAGGTGGCATTTAGACAAAAGATTTGAAAATGGTAAGAAAGATAGCCAAGTAGATATCTGGGATAAGAGTGGTCAAGGCAGAAGAAATAGCAGTGAAAATATCCTAACATAGGAACATAACCTGCCATTTGAAGGCATGAGAAAGAGTTCAATGTGGAAATTAGCAAAAGGTTAGGCAGTGAAGTCAGAGAAGTAACAGAGGAACCAGATATTGTAGAGACGAGTAAGCCATTGTAAGACTTTGGCTTTTACTTTAAAAGAATAGAGCCATATGTTTTTGAACTAGGATGGGCCATGATCTGAATTAAATTTTAAAAACATACTTCTGAATGCTTTGTTAAAAATAGACTGTGGGCATCAAGAGTGGGAGACCTACTAGGAAGTTATTGCAGAAATCCAGATGAGAGGTCATGGTGGCTTGGACTAGGGTGATCGCAGTGGAGATATTGAGTAGTGGTTGGATTCTGGATCTTTTTTGATAGTGGGAATCTATCCCCAGTGACAGTTAGTTAGTGGGAATCTGTCCCCAGTGACTGATCCTCATCAGATATACTGAAGAAAGTGCGTCTGGACTGCCAAAGCTATGAGATATACACTGTATATATATATATATATGTTTTGTATTTTACTTCCCACTGCTTAAATTCCCACTACCATGTATCATACTAAACTAATAGTAAGTACTGTGTAAATCCCATTAATATCAGTTAAATTTCTGTTGGTTCACAGATCATTCTGGCCATAAATCCAGGAACAATAAAGAATTAAGTAGTGAAAATACAAAAATTGGAAAATTTTCTAAGTCAGATGTTTATGCAGTTGCTTCAATTTTGGTGTATAATTTTTTTATAATATTACTTATATTTAAATGTATATATATTTGAAAGTATGTCTAAATTTAAATATAAGTGGAAATATATATTTCAAAGCAGAAAGGATAGGTGATTTAAAAATGTTTTATTTTTAATTTACCACTTAAATATTTCAGTCACTGTTGCTCTCAGTAGCTAATCAAGATAACTATGTGAAAAAAAACTTTTGTTAATATTAGAATGCAAATATTTAAGATATTTATAATGTTAAACTATTTTTTAGTTTTGTTTTTTTCTCTTTTAAAGATATTTATGATTTGGAACCTGCATCTGAATTGGGAGAAGATTTATTGAAACTTTATGTGAAACATTGTTGCCCAGATATCGATATTTATGTTGATGGAAAGAGTTTTAAAACTCACAGGTAAATGATAGGAGTGTGATTGATTTGGAGTCTTCTTTGTAACAGTAATGTATAAAAGGGTGGCTATCTTTTCCTAGTACAGTGGCTTTCAGGCTCTGATTCACGTAGGCCACAGGAGACATCTGGTGATGTCTCAGGGGGTCTCTGGCAGGGGAGAGGTTGGACATCAGGCAGGATGTTCTGCCTGCAGGTGCACACATGCAGACATGCCTGCATGCTTCAACCAGAGCAGATCTGTGCTTTGCATTGGGCATGAACCTAAGATTTCATTAGAAGAAAATATTCTAAATATTCTAAATATTGCCTAAAATAGGTTTGAAAGCTACTGTCATGGGAAATGTAATTAAATGCAGTTTTTAATTTCACAAGCACAATAGTATTGAGAATGATTATTTTTATATGAATGACGTGTATTTTCTCTGAATGCATTTTGGCTCAAAGTCTTTGAGTCAAAATGGGTGATTCTCATGAATAGCATTGATTAGAAGGTTTAATATTTCAGTGTACTTTTGAAAAATCATTATTCTGCTTTGCAGTTGGGTTGCTTAGACATTCCAGGCTTTTAGATTTCAAATTAAAGCCTGCTGCCTGTTTTGGTCAGGCTCTTTTTTGCAAGTAACTAAAATCTGCTTAAAAGCAGAAAATTTTTAATAAGAAATACAGATTTCCTGTTGGAAATCAAGGGAAAGAAATACAGCTGGGCTTCACAATGGGATAGAATCAAAACTAGAAAACTAAGGAACTCATTCTCCTTCACTCTATGTGTTTCATTTCAAATGAAATGTTCATAAGTTATTCTGGTGTTCCTGAAGAGGAAGACCCAGACTGTACGCAATGGCAAGAAGCAGTGTTTGAGGTCCAAGGGTGCACAGCCTTAAAAATATTAGCGATGGGTTTAGATTTCAGGAATTCACCAAGCCAAATAATAGTGATGTTTGTGCTTTCAAAAATCATACTGGTTTTGCCAGTTAATTGACAGTAGTATATAGCTAAACTCTAGGATTGTCAGTTTCAAGCCAACTACTTACCTTTCAGAATTTGAGCTTTTCTCTCTAGGAACATCATTTTTAATTATATATGTGTGTATATATACACATTCCCCTAATTTTTATAAAGTCTGCTTTATGTATAATAAAATACAGAGGGTAATACAGATTTATCAATACATTTTCCATATCATGGATATATGTTTCCCAATTCATTGTGTGTGTGTGTATGTGTGTGTGTGTATGTGTCTTTTTGGGAGAAGAGGGCAATATAATTTTATCTTTAAAATTAATTTTATTTTATTTCGTGTCCAGGTTTTTCTTGAAACCATATGGGCATCCTATCAAAGTTCTACTTGTAGAGCTATTGTTGTAATAGAGGGAAAGCAAGACCCTGTGACAGTTTGCAGAATGTCCTCAAGTAGTGTCTGTATTTTGCCTCCCTCTGTGTGCTGCCTGACAATGGACTGTGTTTTAGGAGATGGATCTAGAATATTAGGTTTGTATTCCAGAATATCTCTTGCTCACATTTCTGGTTTATATTGTCCACCTAGAAACAAAAAGTAAACTTATAATAAGTGGGAAGGCAATTCCTGAGGCTATGTTTCAAGTTTTCCTACTTTGCTGTTAGTGTCTATAATGTGAGTTAACAATGGCAAGTTGTAAATCCCAAGATTACTTTCCCAGTCCAAATTCAGCCATCTCTCTGTTTGGTACATATTAATTTTAGTATTCAGTTCTAGGAATATTATGTCAGTAGTTCCAAAAACACACATTCATATAATATAGTCTGAAGTCCAACATCAGAACTTTCTGATTTTCTTCTTGTTCTAGATAATCAGTGCCAACCTTTTTCCAAATAGTGTGGCTAAAAATTCATTTTTAAAATGGCCGCTTTAATTTTTAAATTATATGTATTTATATATTGAAAGATCAAATACTCACAAAGACCAGAATTTATAATCAGAATTACATTCAGTTAAGGTCTCAAATTTTAGAAAGTTTAATTTGCTACTTTAATACATCTAAATTGGTATGGTAATGCAGTAGTTTCTTCTTTGATTGAGTCAGCCTCCTCCTCTCAGGCTCAAGTTCCTTCCTCAGAAACATCCCTAATACCAAGTTCTTCCAAGATTATCTCTCCAGTTGCTGATTGCTCTGTCCAGTCTTTTTCTTGATCCGCAGCCCAATACCTGGAGCCCTTTATTTGCTGCAAGATAGTCTGATGCCAGTCACTTGCTGTGGTGGCACAAATAAGCCAAAGAAGTTACTTAGAACAGACTGGTTAAGAGTGTATGGGCTGTGTGTGTGGAGCCTGTATGTTTGGGTTTGAATTCTAGCTCCACTATCTTTGAGCTGTGTGAATTTGGGCAAGTTATTTAACCATTCTCTGCTTCAGTGTCCTTAGGAAACATGGAGATTATAAAAGTACCCATCTCATAGAGTGATTATGAGGACTAAATTACTTATTACATTTAAAGCGTTTTGAACAGTACCTGGAACATAGTAACTAGTCTGTAAGTGTTTGCTATCATCATCTAGGTGGTAGGCCTTTGCCACAAGCTTTTGTGTGGATGGCATAGCAGCCTGTATGCCCTTATGTGGGACAAGCAGAGAAGTGTAATTTGAATTGCTTGCCTTTTCTCCCAATCCAAGGAGGAATGGGTTAGCATTATGCCTCAAAGGAAAGTCACATTTATTACACTCTTCTCCATCTTTACAGACCTTTCCCTCTCTGAAGCACATTTCTCCACCCCTTCCCACATCTTTGTCCTTGTTTATCTCCAATACTTCTGCTCAAAGGAGAAATTAAGAGAGCTCTTTTTAATTGGGGGAGGTAGGTTATAATAAAAGGAGGACCAATTAGTGTTCATTAATCCCATTTGTTAGTTAAGTTACTACTTTTCTGAGTATTGCTTCCTGGGACACTACTACACATTATCCCTTGTTTTGGACCTCTGCAACATTACTTTCCTGACTGAATTGTTCTCAATCACCAGATGAATACTCTCTGGATATTGTACATTTTTCTCTGCCTGTACTTTCCTCCTGTCATCTGCAGCCTACTTCTAAGTACGTACCTGACCCACTCTTTTGCTGATCTTCCATTTTATAGTGTTATCATTTTAGTATTTTTAGAGAAAAATTGAATGTTATATTTTAAAGATAATTTATTTGTTGCATTTCTGTGTTCCACATTTAAGATTCTCTTGTGCTGCTTTATTGAAAAAGCAGGGCATTGATTCCTAATTTTAGCTTTGCGACACTCCAGATCTGATATCCCTTCCAAAATATCTTTCTTTTCAGTGCCTGATATTACACCATTAGACATTTATTTATTGGGTTAAAACACTGTCAAATCTCCCTTTAAAATGTAGATTTCTTTGACTGTTTAATAAATCGGCACTGGGTCAGGAGGTCTATGTTCTAGTCTGTGCTGTACCACTAAGTAGCTATATGTTCTTGGGTAATCAGCTGAAAGCTTTTTCAGAAGCACCTAGTTTAATAATTCAGAAGTCAGTCTTTCTCGGTTTAGATTCTGATTCTACCATTTATGTAATGGTTGGGAAGTTAACTTAACCTCTCCAAGTCTGAATTTCTTTATCTGTAAAAGGAAAAACAATAGTAATTGTAGTATAGGATGACTGTGAGAATTGAATCAGATAACAAAACACTTAGCACAATATCTAGCACATTGTAAGCTTTCAGTAAAGGTTAGTTGCTATAAGTATGTATTAGATGTATGAAAGGGAGGCACTGTTGTTGCCTATTCTACCTTATTTTATGGGAAGGGGTTGGCAAACTGTGGCCCAAATCCAATCAGTGGCCTCTTTTTGTAGAAAACAAACAAACAAAAAAAACAAAGAGAATATGCAACAGGAACCTGTATTTTGTCTGCTGTTTACTGTCTGCCCCTTTACAGAAAAGTTTGTTTTTCTCTGTCTTACTGTTGCAGAAAAATTGCAAAAATCAGACCGGTGAGAAACTAAGCAGCACTCGGAGAGTTGGAGAACTCAGGTTTATTACATCGGCAGTCCCAGAGGAGCTAGTGCTCTGAAGATCTGGGCCCCGAGCTCAGGGGTAACCTTACTTTTATAGGGCTTAACAAGCAAAGGCAATACATCTGTTCTTAACAAGCAAAGGCAATATATCTGTTCTTAGGCAACACATCTGTTATCTAGACAGAACAATGAAAGGGGAGGGTGAGTCTTTAGTTGATTTTGAGATCACTCTGCCCTTCGGCCTGTGCAGCAGAAGCAGAACAAAGAACTGATTACAAGGTTAGCCATTTGAGTGGAAAATTCCTCTTCATTACTAGGTTTGCCAGGAAGCTTTAATGAAATAATTATAATAAAATTTCAAATTACCATGCAATAAAGTGAGTTGCTAACATCTTAATACTAATTTATTAGTGATAAATGGTCCACCCTGTCCACTTGAGAGGTTTAAAATAATGATAAATTAGAAGTAACAGTAGAGGGAAAAGATAAAATTTCTTACTACCACAGGTGTTTGAGGGTGGTTACAATGGGGAACTAAAGCAAAAGGTACCGAGTGCCTGAAAGGGAACAAATCACCTATAATGGAAGCTCCTTAACTGAATTTGAATAAACCTCCTCTTTAGATGTTCCCTATAGAATATGCTAACCACATGTTAGGCAGAACTTTCAAGGCTTAGGAGACCATTCTCTAGCATACCTACACATTTCCATTTCTATTATTGAATTTGTGTCTTCCAAGAGTCGGTTGGGTTTGTAACCAAACCTTTTTAATGCTATTTGAATTTATTATTTTGATGGCATAACTTAATGAAATATCATGTAAACCAATGATATATTAAGTATGAAAAGAGTTACTTATTGTTCCAGGGAAAACTAAGTGAATGTTTTGGAAAGATTTAATAAAGGAGAGGCACTTTAAAAATTGCTATTAAATTCAGTATAGGTGAAACAATGTAGAAGTTTGAGAAGTCTAAAACTCTGAAATGATTCTATTCTTCACATTGCTTCACAAAAGTTTAAAATTTTTTTTTACTTTAGAGCAGTTTGAACTAGAAATCATAGGCAGCATATATGGGTATAGTTTTTACAAGAAATATGAGGCTCTAATCAAATCCACATTTTAAGAAAAAGAAAGTTTGGCCTTATGAAAGAGTTTTGAATGCTGCATATTCTTGTTAGAATAAAATGATTATGATATATACAAGTAATTTAAAACATTCTCTCCCAATTTTTTTTTTATTAAACAAGCAACTAATTGTGTTGGATAAAAGGATATCCACTACACTTTACAAATCATTTTTTAACTTAGGAAAGGCTAATAATCCTTTGAAAGCTATAGTCAGTGGATGTCAAAGTTGATGTCTCAAGAAAAAGCTAACTTTCCTTTTTTAAAGTTTATGTTCACTAAACTATTTGCAAAGAAGTAGAGTAGATAATAGTGACAGCTCCAAAAAGTACTACTCTGAATTTATTCCTTATTAAGTTATGGGGAACTAAAAGGAAAAAAATATTCTTGGAGCAAGAGTACTTTAAAAAATAGTCCTAGTACAAAAATTCCTTCTTTAGAGCTTCCTTGAGTAATCCAGGTCATTATTATGCCTGGAGTAGTGAATCTAGTTCAGCTAACATCAGGAAGTATTAAATAGCAACGTACTAAAGCAAGAGCAAGGGAGAAATTAGGGCATCTCCAGAGAGCCAGAAGCAGCCTTGTCAGTTGAGATTAAATTTAATCAAAAGGAGAAAATAGTTTTTGGCATGTGGGAAAATGAAAAATCTGGCAATTTTTAATACACTAATTCATCTACAACATTATTCTTTAAACTGAGGTCATATCCTAATTAAATAGGAATATTGTCTAAGTTTCTGTCTTAAGGTCAGGGTAATTGTTGAAGCCTCAGATGCTTTTATGTTTACTTAGGTGGAAATAGCTAGCCTGCTGTGTTAGTTCAAGTCTCTGAGAAGCAGACACAAAGATGGGATTAGACTTGCAAGAAATGTATTAAGGTAAATGCATGTGAGATAACATGAGAAGGAATCCAGAGATGAACGGAAGAGCAATTAAACTACAGTGTTGATCTGACCCTGAGTAAAGGAGAAAGGAAAGGAAGGAAGCTTGTGTAGAAACATTTTAGACTGCAGTGCAGTTCTGAGGAAAGTTAGGCTGTTGGAAAGTTCCCAAGCCAAAGTCACCCATCCGAAAAGGCCCAGTCTCCCAGGAAAAGGCCTGCTTTATTATCCCTAATGTGCTCAGTCACTAGCAGGGAACAGCCAGTGAGAAGGTGACCTTGGAACCAATGTGGTATAGTTTTAAGAGTGTTGAGACTAGGGGGGGCCGTAAGTCAGTTATACAGTCAGCAATCAGAGAGATGCATTTTTGTGACTTGCCTCACATGTAAATCATGATATGCTATATATTTGTATATCTTTACCTTTAGGCATAGTCAGATAAAGTAAATAGAAGGATAGAATTCTAATAGTATTCTTCATTTAATGAGCACTAATTATATGCCAGGTACTACTGTGTTTTGTGCTGAGATTGAGATTTATACAGAAAGAATAAAGCACAGAGGATCAAATAGATTGTATGTATTAAAATACAGCATAATCAGTGTATTAGAAATGATTGCCATAGAATAAGGTTTGGCAGGACAGCCAATAAACAGTTAACAGTAGTTATTTGTATAGAGTGAATTGGAAGTAAATAAGGAACAAGGAGAGGACTTAAAATGTTCACTTTTTAAGATCCTGTATTGGAGTTTATTACAAGCATAAATTATTTTTATAATTTAAAAATGTTTTTAAAATTTTAGTTTTCAAGCTTGAGGAAAGAATTGTAGACCACTTAATATTTTTTATCTTTTTATATAGGTTCAGTCACACTGTAAGGTTACTATTTTTGTCCTTAGCAAACTTAGTGAATTAAAATATTTCACTAAATACTAGATTTGATTCCTTTTTCTCATGCATATTTAAAGTGTGATTTATGTTTCTCTTTATAGTCTCTTAAGGTGGATTCTTAGGTCATTGATTTGAAACCTTTTTCTTTACTAAGGTAAGCATTTAAAAGCTAAAAATTTACCTCTAGGTACTGCATTCCACAAATTTTGGTATATTGTATTTTTATTTTCATGAGAGTAAATGTATTTTCTAATTTTCTTTTTGATTTCTTCTTTGACCTATGGATTATTTAAATGTGTGCCTGACTTCCAAATATTTGAGAATTTTCTGGTTATTTCTCCATAATTGACTTCTAGTTTAATTCTATTGCATCCATAGAATGTTCTATATTAGTTCACTTAAATTTATTGAGACTTGCTTTATGGCCCAGAATATAGCCCATGTTAGTGAATGTTCATCTATCTGTACTTGAAAATAATGTGTGTTCTGTTACACTGGGATGGAGTGTTCTATAAATATCAAATTGGTTGATAGTATCGTTCAAGTCTTCCATACCTTTAACTGATTTTCTGTCTACTTGTTCTTTTAATTACTAAGAAGAATGTTGAAGTCTCTAAGTATAATTTTGAGTTTATCTATTTCTCCCTTCAGTTCTATCAGCTTTTGCTTCGTGTATTTGAAGGTTTCTTATTTGGTACATATACATTTAGGATTGTTATAGAATAAGGTTTGACCCCTTTTTTTTATTATGAAATATCACTCTTTACCCCCAAGTAATATTCTTTGTTTTAAAGTCTGTTGTATGATGTTAATAGAGCCACTCTAGCTTTCCTGTTTCATTTTTTAAATTGAGTTATAAAATTGACATATAACATTAGTTTCAGGTGTGCAGCATAATGATTTGGTGTTTGTATATATTGCAAATATACACATGCACACATGTTATTTTTGAGGGTTTTTTTAGTGGTTACACTAGGATTTGCAATATGTATTGTTTCTGATTTTATTTATTGGGTCCTCTCTCTTTTTTCTTGATGGTTCTGGTTAAAGGTGTATCAGTTTTACCTTTTCAAAGGACCAGCTCTTAGTTTCATTAATCTTTTGTATTGCTTTTTTAGACTCTATTTTGATTATTTTCGCTCTGATCTTTATTATTTTTTTTCTTCTACTTTCTTTGGGCTTTGTTTGTTCTTCTTTTTCCAGTTCTTTTAGGTTTCAGGTTAGATTGTTTGGAATTTTTCTCGTTTCTTGAGGTAGGCCTGTATTGCTATGAATTTCCCTCTCAGAACTGTTAGCTGGTAGCTGCCTGTGTTGGGTGGAGGCACCTGGGCGATGCTATGCTGCGAACTGAAGCGGCTACCACTAGTGTTGGGCTGGGTACAGGGCACGCTGGGGCCCGTTGCAGCTTGTTTGAGGTTTGCTGATCTTTCAGAAATTTTAGGGAAGTCTGCAGCCTGGGCTTGTGAAGAATAAGCCACCTGTGAGGAACAGCCACTGAAAGAGTTTCGGGTCTATGCGAGAGTTGGGTGGGATGGGTTCTCAGGAAATTACCAGGGTGGGACAGTGGTGTTAGCAAGTTTGGAGACTTAGATTTGGTGCCTGCCTGTGCCTGCAGGCTATGTAGGGGGTGGGCTCAGCAAAGGAACAATGGCACCTGCCTGCTGGCTATGGGCGGGAGTGGGGGGGTGGGGGGGTGAGGGGCTGTGGAGGTCTCAGCAAAGGAACTGGGCACTTGCCAGCACTTCTGTTTCAGCCACAGCTTGCCCTCCAGCCAGCGTTGCCCCTCTAGCCCTCACCATGAAGCCAGACAATTCAGTTTCTTCTCATATGTCCCTGGAGCTTTTCAAGCTGCTGCCCCAGCACTGGACCCCAAAGCAAGTGAGTTTGTC
The DNA here is from genome assembly GCF_000151845.1 of Pteropus vampyrus. NCBI lineage: Eukaryota > Metazoa > Chordata > Mammalia > Chiroptera > Pteropodidae > Pteropus > Pteropus vampyrus. The sequence continues at coordinate 13,376,516 of NW_011888803.1, forward strand.
AGTGAGTAAGGCTGTGCATGGTCCCCTTAAGAGGAATACCTGGGACTCCAGCAGCCCTCTGTCTCACCTGAACAGAATCTCTGCTGATTTTCACAGCCAGATGTTAGGGGGACTGCTCTTTCTGGCAATGTTAGTCTGGGTTGGGGAGCTGGGTGTGGGGCTGGGACCCCTCAG
>NW_011888803.1:13377364-13396383 GCF_000151845.1 Pteropus vampyrus
GAGAAGTCTGTGATCATTCCTAGTTTTGCTTGTCAGTATGTGATGTGCCTTTTTTCTCTGGCTGTTTTTTTTATTTCTCTATAATTAGTTTTCAGAAATTTGATCATGATCTTCCTTGTGCTTTTCTTTGTTTATCCTGGTTGTGATTTGTTGAACATCTTGGATATGTGGGTTTGTGGTTTTTATAAAATAGGAAAATTACCACCATTTTTTTTTCAGATTTTATTAACATCCCCTTCTTTCTCTCCTTTCCAATGGGACTACAATTATATGTATGCTAGTCCCACAGCTTACTTTTTTCCCAGTTTCTTTTTTCATCTTATGTTTTATTTGGATAATTTTTATTGCCATGTGTACAGGTACACTTCTTCAACATCTAATCTTTTAAGTCCATGCATAATGTTTTTATTTGTTACATATTTCATCTCTAAAATTTCTGTTTTTTTAAAAAAAACTTTAATTTCTCTCTTCACTATGTTTGTTATTTAAAAATTCTTGCCACCCTGAATAAGCCGGATCCTGTCTGATCTCGGAAGCTAAGCAGGGTTGGGCCTGGTTAGTACTTGGATGGGAGACCACCTAGGAAGACCAGTTGCTGTAGGCGTAAAAAATAAAAAATAAGGGATTGTAAGCTGACAAGGTCCTTGCAGTCTGTGAGGCCAACCAAGTGTTGCCTCGCCTAAAAATAAATAAAAATAAATAATTCTTGAACTTCTATGGCCATGCCATGCTGAACAAGCCCTATCCCATTTGATCTCAGAAGCTAAGCAGAGTTGGGCCTGGTTAGTACTTGGATGGGAGACCACCTAGGAAGACCAGGTGCTGTAGTCATAAAAAAATTTAAAAATAAGAGATTGTAAGATGACAAGGTCCTTGCAATCTGTGAGGTCAACCAAGGGTTGACTTGCCTAAAAAAATAAATAAATAAAAATAAAAATTCTTGAGCATGTCTATAATAGCTTTTTAAAATGCTTTGCTAATTCCATCATATCTTTTATTTCTGGGTCTGTTTCTATTGACTGATTTTTCTCCTGGTTGTAGTTCATATTTTGCTACTTCTTTACATACCTAATAATTTTTTATTAGATGCTGGATATTATGAATGTTATGTTGTTAAGTGTTTGAAGTTTGCTTTGTTCCATTACAAAGAGCGTTGGAGGGGAGAGGAAAAAAATGGCATAGATGATGGAGGCTCTGTTCATTTCCTTGGCAACCAATTCAAAGTTGTGACAGAAACAAGGAGCAGCAGTAAAGAAAAGTCGCCTGTGATCTAGATGAACAAACTATACAACTACGGAGAAATCCAAGAAAGCATCCTGCAACGGCAGAAGGTAGAACAAGGCGAGGACGCAGGGCTGCCCAGTCCCAAGCAGCTGAGTGAGACGGAGGCTGTGGCAGCAGCAGCAGCAGATGCCTCTTAAAGGGGCTGCATCCCTGAGCAGGTTTTCGCGGTGACGGACCTGCTCGCCCTGAGCACCAGTGCCAAGTTGGTTGTGTGCAGAGGGCACCCGGGATTTATAGGGAGACTTTGTCGGAGTGAGGACCCAGGGGAGATTCTCTCGGTACAGAAGTGCCAGCGATATCCATTGTTCCCTGTTGAGCCCTCTCCCCTCCCAGTGCGCTGACACAGCTCTGGCCATTGCTGTGATGTCATCAAACTGGATAATAAAGATCACTCCTCCCAGAGGATTCCCTGAAACCCAGCCTCCCCCAATTCGGGCCCCACCCAAGCCACATCCAGGTGTATTCTCAGTGAGTCAGCTGCTCCATGCTGAGACACACTGATGGAGGCAGCTGGCCTCAGTTTCTGGTGTGGCCCCGGAGGGGTAGAGGCTTGGGCTAAATTTGGCCTGCAGCTGAACGCCCCTCAGGACTGTGCCACTGGACACCTACTTCACAAATCTATACTAATAAGACCGGGAGACTTAGGAACTTTGCTTAGTACATAGAAACAAACACGGAAAGGCAGCTAAAATGGGAAGACAAAGCAGCAGAAACCATATGACAGAAGAGAACAGAACAGAGATCCAGATATAATGGAGTCAAGTAATCTAACAGATGCAGAGTTCAAAACACTAGTTCTAAAGATGCTCAGTAAACTTTTGGGAAATGTAGAGAACTCCAACACAGAGATAAAAATGGAAATGGAAATTATAAAAGGGAACTAGTCTGAAATGGAGAACACATTATCTGAGATGAGAAGTATATTAAATGGAATAAACAAAGTGAATAAAAAAGAGGATCCCATGCCCTATCTAGAGGACAGGAAAGCCAATCAGGACACTCAATCAGAATGGCAAGAACAAAGATGCCAAGACTATAAAAATAATTTAAGGAGGATATGGGACACTATTAAAGCTCCAAATATTCATCTGATTGGCGTAACAAAAGAAAATCAAGATATTGAACAGCTGTTTGAAGAAATGATGGAAAACTTCCCTAACTTGGTGAGGAAATGGACATAAAACCCCAAGAAGCTCAGAGAATTCCAAAAATCAGGGATCCAAAGAGGCCCACACCAAGATACATCGTAATTAAAATGCCAAAGGTTAAATACAAAGAATATTAAAAGCAGCAAGAGAAAAATAATTAATTACTTGTAAGGGAACACCCATAAGACTGACAGCTGATTTCTCAAAAGAAACTATGCAGGACAGAAGGCTTGGCAAAAAAATATTCGACAGAACGAAGACCCAGGATATACAACCAAGAATAATTTATCCAGCAAAGCTATCATTTAGAGTTGAAGGACAAATAAAGAGCTTCCCAGACAAAAATAAACTAAAGGAATTTATCACCACCAAGCCAAAATTACAGGAAATGTTGGAGAGACTTCTTTAAGAAGAAAAAGCATGTATCAAAAACAGGAATGAAGAATGCTAACAACTCCATTCTTATCAGGAAGTACTTTACATGGAAAAGAATTAAGTACTCCAACCAAAAGATAGAGTGGCTGAAAGGATAAGAAAACAAGACCCTTACATATGAAAAGGAAGGGAATGGAAAAAGATACTGCTTTGATGAACCTAGAAGGTATTTAAATCAGACAGAGAAAGATAAACACTATATGATTTCACTTATATGCAGAATTTAAGGAATAAAAAGAACAAACTAATCAAAAACAGACTCACAAATATAGTGGACAGTTTGGTGATGGACAGAGGGGAGGGGGTTTTGGAGGGCTGGGAGAATAGGGTGAAGGGTTAAAGAAGTACAAGTTAGTAGCTGACGGATGGTCATGGGGATAGGAAGCATGGCATAAGGAATGCAATTAGCATTAATACATTGGCTAGGTGGAGGGTCAGGGGAGGGAGGAAGCAATTGAGGGGATCATTTTATGAACTATATAGATGTCTAACAAATGTACTGTATACTTGAAACTAATTAAAATTTTTTAAAAAGTTTTGGACTTTGTTTTAGCAGACAATTAAGTTATTGTGGATCAGCATTGTCTTTATGAGGCTTGTTTTTAAACATTGTTAGGTGGATCAACAGTAGCCTTTGGTCTAAATGTTATATTGCTCTTCTACCGAGATGTGACCCTTCTGGGATCTTTTCTTAGTACCCTGAGTATTCAGTTCTTACTAGAAGGAAATTGAATGTCTGCCAGCCCTGTGTGACCAGGCTTATAGCTCCCTGGCCTTTATTCTTTGCCTGACTCTATATATGCTCAAATTATATTCAGATAAAGGCTCAAGGGGATTCCTCCTCTAAATTCTGCAGCTCTTTTTCTTCATAACTCCCTTTTCTATAGTAATGTGCCCCATAAATTCTGACTGACTCATCCTCCCAGAGCTCCTATATTTGTCTTCTCAACTCAGCAAAACAGCTTGGTTTTGCTCATATTTGTTCCCTCTGTGGCCATAATCTAGAAACTGTTTTCAGGAAGAAAAGCATTGTGATTATAGGGCTTACCTCATTTATTTTCCTTCTCTTAGAGATCAGTGTCCTGTACTGCCTTTATTCAATGTTGTATTTTACTCACATCTCTAATTGTTAATGGAGGTTAGGCAAGTTCCATGAGTGGAAGCAGAATCCCTAATTTTCTTCTTGATGTAGTTTATGTTTTAGAAAAGTTGTAAATTTACAGAAAATTTCAGAAGAGAATACAGAGAATTCCCATATGTCCCCACACTCAGTTCCCCTATTATCAATATCTTACATATACATCTTAGCATACTACGTTTGTTACAATTAATGAACCGATATTGAGACATTGTTAATAAAGTCCATATTTTATTCAGAATGCCTTAGTTTTTGCCTGTCATTTTTCTCTTCTAAGATCCCATTCAGGATGCCATATTACATTTAGTGGTTATGTCTCCTTAAGCTTCTCTTGACTATGACAATTTCTCAGACTTCCCTGTTTTTAATGACCTTGACAGTTTGAGGAGTACTGGGCAAGTATTTTTCAGAATGTCCCCCAATTGGAGTTTATCTGATGTTTTTCTTATTTCAATTGCTTATGTTCCTTCGACATACCCTACCCCATCATTTTGTGTGTGAAGCATTTTCTTATCTTCTGACACTAAAAGATACTCTAGCCTCATCTGTCCTAGAATCAACCATCTGTCTAATGAACCCTGGTTATTTTTATTCTAATGGTATAAGAAACTAATATCTGGACAGTGGATGTGCTTGTTGCTATTTCTTTTAGGTCCTCTCAGCTGACAGCAAGGAAATACATGTGTATATATTAACCTGCATATATCTACAAATATTTCTGTATGAATCCATCTTTATATTAAGCTAAACATGAATTCATACTGATGTCTCCAACAGTAATGTGTTACTACATGGGTCATCCTAGTCTTACTTCCTTCTTTGTCTATAATCTTTCACTATAACTATAAGAAACCTGGCTTTCATTATCCAACATCTAGTACTTAATTGTTCAATTCTAGAATTCATGTATAGCAGTTTCAAAACTGTTAATTTATACCTCTATGGGAACTAGAGTACAGTGGCTTGTATATAGTTCTTTTGCTTTTACTCTTACAGTCTCTACTCATTTCTAATTATTTAGGCCAGCACCTTTCTTTCCCACTCCCTTCAGTGAGGTTATTCCATACATTTGCAATACAGTTAGATTCTTTTGCCACAGTCTACATTTTATCATGAGACCCCTGACCAATTCCTAAGTGTTTTTGTTTTAATTTGTATACACTAAGGTTGACTTGTGCTGTAAAGTTTTATTGGTTTTTATAAATGCGTATTGTCCTATATCTACCATTACAGTATCATACAGAATAGTTTCAACTGAAAATCTTCTGTTGTGGACCTATTCAACTTTCCCCTTCCCCAAACCTCTGGCAATTTTTTAACCCTCTCCATGGTTTTTGCCTTTTCCAGAATGTCATATAAATAGAATCATGCAGTACATAACCTTTTTCAGGCTGGATTCTTTCACTTAGTGTGCATTTACAATTCATCTATATTTTTGTGTGGCTTGATAGCTAATTCCTTTTTTAACACTGAGTAATATTTCATTATAATGCATGTACCAAGGTTTGTTATCTTTTCACCTATTGAAGGACATTATGGTTACCTGAGTTTTGGTGATTATGAGTAAAGCTGTTATAAACATTTGTGTGCAACTTTTTGTGTGAACATAAGTTTTCAGATCCGTTGGATAAATATCTAGGAGTGTGATTGCCGGATCATATGGGTAGACTATGTTTAGCTTTGTGAGAAACTGAACAACTGTCTTTCAAAGTGGCTGTACCACTTGCATATAATGAATTCTTTTTGGTCCTCATCAGCAATTGATATTGTTCGTTTTTTGGATTTTAGTTATTCTAATAGGTATGTACTGGTATTTCGTTGCTGTTTTACATTTTATTTACCTAATGACAAATTATCTTAAGGGTCATTTCATTTGTAGATCGTCAGGAGGTTGTTTTTTTTTTTTCAGATCTTTTGCTCATTTAAAGATTAGTTGTTCATCATCTTATTGTTCCATTTAAAGAATCTTTGTATATATGGGATAGAAGTTTTTTTTCTGATATATGGTTTGCAAATATTTTTCCCCAGTTGGTGCTTTGTCTTTTCATTCTCTTAACAGTCCTTTTTACAGAACAAAAATCTTTGATTTTACTGGAGTTCATCTTGTCAATTTTTTCTTTTATGCATTTCACTTTTGATGTATCTAAAGTCATCACCAAACCCAAAATCTTATATGTTCTTCTGGAAATTTTTTTTTTTTTAATTTTTACATTTAGATCTGTGACCCATTTTGAGTTACTTTTTGTGCGAAGTCTCTAGGTTTATTTTTTTACATGTGGAGGTTTGGTTGTTTCAGCACCATTTGTTGCAAAGACTATCCTTTCTCAGTTGAACTACCACTGTGCTTTTGTCAAAACTCAATTGACTCTATTTATGTAGGTCTATTTTTGGCATCTCTATTTTATTCCATTGATCTCTGTCTCTTTTTTCACCAGTACATACTGTCTTTAGTACTGTAACTGTATAGTAACACTTGGAATCAGGTAGCATGAATCCTCCAACTTTGTTCTTCTTTTTCAGTAATTTGTTGGCTATTTCATGTTCTTTGCCTTCCCATATAAATTTTAGAATCACTTCATCAATATCTATAAAATAGCTTTCTAGGATTTTTTGCAATTGGTTAAATTTTTAAAATCATAAATAGATGTTGAATTTTGTCAAATGCTTTACTGTATTTTGATGATCACATGATTTTTCTCCTTTTTTTTAATGTCTAAATTGCTTGGTTTTAAATGTAAAGGCAGTCTTGCATTCTTGGAATAATTTCAACTTGGTTGTGATGTTTTATTCATTGTATTTATTGCTGGATTCACTTTGCTAATATTTTATTTAAGTTTTTGCATCTATATTCATGAGAAAGACTGGCCTATAATTTTCTTTTTTTGTAACGTCCTTTTAATAGCTTAATTTTAGGTCTCAAGGTTATATTGACTTCATAAAATGAGAAGTATTTCTTTTTTTTCTATATTACTTTACTTTTTTATTTATTTGAGTAAGATTGACTATATCTTACTTATATATTTATTGGAATTCACCAGGGAAGTCATCTTGGCCTGATCTTTATTTTCTTTCTTTTTTTGGAGTTTAATTTATTGAGTTAGAATTCATATATAATCAAATGCATACAGTTAAAAGTTCAATTTGATGAGTTTTGACTAATTTATAAGCCTCTTTAATCTCACCACAATCAAGATGTTAAAATTTTTCATCACCTAAAAAGTTTCCTTGTGCCCATTTGCCATCAGTTCCTCCATTTTCCCTAGCCCCAGTCAAAAACTGAGTTTCATATGCTTATCTGTATATCTTTGATGTTCATATCTTTTGCCTATTTTTTTAATTGGGTTGTTTGTTTTCTTATTGTTCTGTTTTCTAAATTACATGTTATTCTACCTGTCCTAGAATTTAATATAAATGAACTCTTACATATTGTTGTGTTTGGCTTCTTTTGCTTAGCATAATGTTTTTGAGCTTTATCCTTGGATATTATGTATGTCAGTATTTCATTCAATTTTTATTGCTGAGTAGAATTATATGGATATATCACAATTTGTTTATTCATTCTCTTGTTGATGGATATAATGGTTGTTTCCAGTAGTTAGCTATTATTAATAAAGCTGGTATGAACATTCGTGTACAAGTTTTTGTGTGAATATATATTTTCATTTCTCTTGGGTAAAAACCTAGGAGTAGAATTTCTGGGTCATATGACAAATGGATGTTAACTTTTTATAAAATTGACACACATTTCTCCAAAGAGGTTGTGCCATTTTTACACTCCCATCTGCATGCTATGAAGAGTTCCAGTTGTTTCATATCTTCACCACCACTTGACATTGTCAGTCTTTTAAATTTTTGCCACTCTGGTAGGCGTGTAGTGCTATCACACTATGGTTTTAATTTGCATTCCCCTGATCACATGAGTGTCTTCTCATGTTCTTATTTGCAGTTTGCAAATCTTGAGATGTTTCTGTTCAAATCTTTTGCCCAATTTTTTAAAGCACTCTTAAAGACCATGATTTGGTATAAATTTTAATGTAACTAAGCTGTTGAGAAAGAGACATGTACCTTTTCCCCCCTTAAAATGAATCATGTATGTACTGTTCTGACCATAGGTTTTTCCAATCCTAATCTAATGCTCAAAACTTGATGTGATATCATTCTTTAAAATTAGCCATAAACTTTAGTTTTAAAGTAAAACTATTTCTACCAATTTGGCTCAATTTTTAGTTGGGTTGTTTATGTTCTTATACTGAGTCATAGTGGTTCTTTATGTATTCTGGATTTTAGTTATTTGATAGATGTATATTTTGCAAATACTTTCTCCCAACAAACTGCTTATCTTTCCATTTTCTTAAAAGAAATTTCGATAGGGCCAAAGTTTAAATTTTTGCTTTTTTAAAAAGTGTTTCATGCTTTTTGTGTCCTAAGAAATCATTGCCTACTCTAAAGTTGTAAAGATTTTCACTTGGTTTTTTTCCTAGAGATTTTATAGTATTAGCTTTTATATTTAGGTTTTAGACCATTTTGAGTTGATTGTTGTGTATGGTGTGAGGTTAACTGCCGAGGTTCATTGGTCTTTCCCTTCAGACTTTCAGTTCTAGTACCTTTTGTTGATAAGATTGTCTTTTCTCTGTTGAATGACCGTAACACCTTTGTCGAAGAGCAATTGGCCATATGTGTGTGGATCTATTTTTGGACTTTTAGTTCTGTTCTAGTAATCTATGTCTATTCTTACATCAATACTACATTATCTTGATTACTTTCACTTTATAGTAGGTTTTGAATTATGTCTTCCAACATTTTCCTTCTGTTTGATGGTTGTTGGGCTATTGTAGGTTCTTTGCATGTCCATATACAGTTTTAAATGAAGTTATCAATTGCCACTAAAAAATAATCAAGATTGTGTGGAATCTGGAAATTAACTTAGTCAGAATGAATGTGTTAACAATTTTGGGTCTTCAGATCTATGAGCACAGTTTACCTCTCTTTTAAGTCTTTTACGTATCGCAACAATGTTTTATGGCTTCTAATGTAAAGGTATTGCACTTTTTTATCTCTCCCTATGTATTTGACATTTTTGATACTTGTGTAAATGAAATCCTTCATTTTCTAGTTGTTGATTATTATGCCTTGTTATCTTTGGGTGATTGTTGGTCGTTTTATGAAAATTTATAGAAATAATTTGATACTCCAAGTACAGTTATTTTAATGAAGACAAGATTTCTTTTTGTTTCTGGCCAGCTGTTAGGCTGGATGCAGATCACATTAATCCAGTCAGAGATTGAGCTGATTCAAAGCTGGACTTCAACTCAAATAAAGGCTAATCTATTTCCCATTTGTCCTTCTTCTTAGCATGTAGACTTTCAGAGTCCAACTATAATCCTGGGATAACCACCAAAGCCTCCCCTCTTTGATGGACCCCAAATTCCAATTTTCATGCATCTAAGCCTGTGAAGATTGCTAGAAGCTGTGCTCAGCTTTTTAGTCTCTCGGCTATTGCTTTTACTTTAAAATTTAGCAATTGCCTCAGTGGAAGATTACCTCGAATAATTGAATCAACCTCTTTTGTCTTCTCTCTTGTAACTTGTCTCAAAAGCTACTACCACAGTAGCTTTCTGATGCCTTTAAATCATGCTTGTTTTGCTTGCTTGCTTTTTTTCAAAAATATATATTTTGCCCATATTTCCTAGCTATTTTCAGCAGGAGGGTTGGTCTGAGACAACCTAGTAAACCATAGCCAGAAATGTCTTCCTCTCCCCCTCCTCTCTTCCATCCTATTCTCCACTAGAATGTAATATTGTTCTCTGTAGTATTTCATTTACTTCTGTATTCCCAGCACCTAAAGTGGTACCTAGAACAGAAGTCAATTGATATTTGTGAATTAAGGAATATTTTATCTGAGAAGATAGAATGGAAATGCCTTTACTGTCATTTCCTCAAACCTGAGATATAGCCATTTTTGAGCACAATTAGTTTGAATTCTGAACTCAGACTCAGGACCTTTAGAGTTTTAGAGTTAGTCTGTTATTGAAATTTCCTCAAGAAAGTAACATCTCTGGTCTTTATTTCTTCATTTGTAAATGATTTATTACTCTCTTACTTAATGGAAATAGTTTCAATTATTATTAAAATTAAAGAGCTTTCAAGAGAAAAAATTAAAAAGGTAAGAGAACATTGGAATTAATGTTATAATCAAGCAATCAAAATACTTAGGCTTATAATTTTTATTATAATCTGTCAGTGATTACAAATAAGATGACTAGCTTATCATGTTTTAAAAGGTGAAATTGAAGAGTTTCATAAAGAATTACATTTTGCATACTGCATAAATGTTTACCTGTGTTTTATCCCCCTCTTCCCTTTAGAGCCATTTTAAGTGCCAGATCTAGTTATTTTGCTGCGATGCTGAGTGGCTGTTGGGCTGAAAGCTCTCAAGAATGCATTACTCTTCAAAGGTAAGCATAATTTTTACAAGGCGGCTTGATTGCAAGTGATTGGAAATAATACAAAACACTTTTTATGAATCTGATTTCCCTGTAAGTTCAGTGAAATATTTCTCATGTGGTAGAATTCAACAAAGTGCATTTTCTGAAAATAAGAGGTAGTAGGGAACATTTAGTAATAGAGATAGTGTGTAGTATTTTCCGACTGCTATAACCAAATACCACAGACTAGATAGCTTAAACAACAGAAATTTATTTTCTCACAGTTCTGTAAAATCAAAGTGCCAACAAGGTTGGTGTTTAGTTAGAGCTTTTACCTTGGATCCTTGGCTTGCAAACAGTTGCTTCTTGCTGTGTGCTCAATTGGGCTTTCCTCAGTGCTTGGGGGTAGGTGAAAGGAAGGTGGAGGGAGAGAGAGAGTGCTGTGGTGTTTTTCTTATAAAGACATTAATTCTATCCTATTAGGGCAAGGCCACACTCTTATTACCTTATTACCTTGTTACCCTCATTTAACTTTAATTACTTCCTTATATAGCCATACTGGTTGAGGACTCAATATATGAATTTGGGTGGGTGGGGGAATACAAATATTCAATTTGTAACAGGTAGTTTCTTTTCTTTTTCTTTTTCTTTTTTTAAAGAATAATTTGGATAGGTGTGGATTTCAAAGACCTATGATAGTGCAATGGTGAATCTGCCCAACTGCTGACAGTTTATATAAACTACTGATTCAGTTATTAAGAGATGAACTACTTCATTAATTGGTGAAATGGAACATTTTTGGTCACAACTGATTGCTCTGAGAATTTATAGTGTACAGTATGGGGAAGGGCTTTCTCGGTAGGAAAATTGCCTGGGAGCTCTAAGAGAGCCTCTCAGTTCTGCATCATTCTCACCATAGATGTTTCCTTGACTGGTCAATCTTGATCAGAAGCTTAGTTATGAAATGGTGATAGTGGCAATTCCATAACAGTGGATGCATGGAAAGTATTGATAAATTCTTGCTGACCATTTATTTGTCACACAGGCCAATAATCTTGAGCTTTCTAGGTTACAGTGACCTAGTTCCCTTACTAACTAAAACAGATTGCCAAATGTCTCTCATTTTGTAATTTCTCACTCTATAAAACACAGAATTTTGAAACATTATTTGTAAGAATATATAATGTGTTTTTATTTTATTTTTTCATATTTTATTCATTTAATATAAATGGAACACATATGCAAAAGGACCGAACCTCTTTTCTTTCATACCAGGGCCTTTAGAAGGTTACAATTTAATTATACTACCAAGGTTTCAGTACGCGTATCACAATGTATTTTGCAACCTATTTTAGGGGTATAGTTTCAGCAGCTGCCACTGTTAGTGATTTAAATTATGCATCCATGGAAATCACATGAATGCCTTTATTACAGTGTATTTTTAAAAGAAAAAATACTAGACTAATGAAATAGTAATAAAGAAAAATAATGGAAGATATAAAATTGCCTATATAATCACCAAGTTTTTAGTTGATATTGCTACTAAAATAGACTTCCTCTCTAACCAATTTGTCTCCTACATGCATAAAATACTTATACATGTATGGTTTGTTTTTCTTTTGTTTTTTTTTCAGTCTCTCACTAAAATAGGATTAAAATGTAACATGAATTTCTTTGGTGATGTCAAAAAAAAAGTAACGTTTGTATCTAAGTAACTCTGTTGTCTTTCCATATGAGCTCCTTAATTATTTATTTTAAAAATTATTTTTTTTGAAACATAATTGACATGTAGCATTGTGTTAAGTTTTTAGGTGTACAACATAATTTGATATACATAATATACACTATATATAGTATGAAAATTGTTATGACTATAAGTGTAGTTAACATCCATTACCACATGTAGTTATACATTATTTTCTTGTGATGAGAACTTTTAAGATCTACTCTGACAACTTTCAATTATACAAACAGTATTATTAGCTATAATCACCATGCTGTACATTATATCCCTAGGATTTATTTATCTTATAACTGGAAGCTTATACCTTTTGACCATCTTCACCCATTTTGCTCACCCCTCTACCCGCTGCCTCTGGCAACCAGGTAGTTTCTGATTATGGAAGATTTTATATGCCAAGCTAAAAAGTTTATTATCCTGTGGGTAAAAGGAACATGTAGACGAATCAATTGGTGACATTTTGTCATCACTGTTGAAAAACAGCCTTAAAGATATATATATCCTACTGATAAGATCTCTTTCTGGAAGATGAATTTAAAATTATCACTTGACTATAAAAAGAGGGATAGTGTTAGCAGAGTCCAGAGTTTCTGAGTCCAGAGTTTCTGTGTGTGTGCCAGTCCTAGGGATAATCAGTGTGGTGTGATTTTGGAAACTTGTCTAAGGACTGTCTTTTATATATTTTAGATATCATTAAAAAAAAAACTGTTAATTCACTCTCATTAGAACTGAATTCTATAAAATTTTAAAGGGAGAAAAAACACTAGTTTGACTCAATGCAGCTTTTGGGCATTCATTAAAAATCATGTGATTGTGTGTAGTGAGAGAAAGGTCAAAAGAAGTATATGAGTATGAGATCTTATTCTATAGCAGGAGAAAGTAATTTACAGAGAGCACATGTCTAAGTTTTTCTTGGACGAAATCTTGTGCCTTATACATATAATGACAATTTTTACTACCTGATACCTATTACTGTACACCTTTGTTCTTCTCTCCAAATAAATTCTGTCCTCGGCAGTAAAATACCTTACAATAACACCATGTATTTTCTAGATTTCTTCCACATTTACCATGCCTTTTAATTTTTAGAGTCTGTCTTTGACAGAACAAGTCTATCCACATATTACAAATGAATAAAAAACAAGATTAGGTAAGTTAAATGTCTTCATGGGGTCACGCAGTAAATAAACATCTATGCTGAATATAAATTATATGTTTGTTGATTCTTAATTCAGAGTCCATTCCACCACAGTCACTGAAAAAATTAAAAAGTTTTCCATTGGCATGTTTTCTTGAACTAGTTAAACAGTCCTCCACTGCTTACATCAGTGACTTTTAAACTTTATCTCTTAGGACCCTGAAGATCTTGGAGGTATGTTAGGAAACACAGGGTGTAGGGTTGGAATCTGAGAGGAAGGAGATTTGGGAAGGGACACCTTTTCGAACAGAGCTGCTCCACCTTTATCTGTTTTATATTATTCAGGATGACCTCCAATTTTAGTTATAGGAGTAAAAGTAATCCGTAATCAAACCTCATGAGCAATCAAATCAAATATTCAAAACACACAGGCCTTTAAAGATGCTATTTATTAAGAGGTCAGTAGACAAGAAAGAATTAATGGCATCAACTACTAGTTTCTACTCCCTCACTTGTAATTTTTCATCTTTGATCACGATGGAGGTAATGGATAAATATCTCCTCTTATAATATGGCTTGACTACTACTGACCAACTTTAATAGCTTGTTCAAGGGAAAGCCAAATAGAAGTAACCAAATTTGTTTTGAGTGTTATTCAAAATAAGTAGACTATACATTGCAGTAGTGCCACCAAAGACCAGTCTAACTCATCTTACAGTATTTTCTCTTTACTCCTGTTGTGATAAGCAAGGTTTTGCTCTTTACTGGTTCATCTTACCCAGAGCTGCTATATCAGCAGTGAAGGCACACTTCTAATCAACTTATTCAATTCTAATGGTAGCACATTGGAAATGATGTACATTTTTTTTTTTTTATCTTGCTCGTTAAAGCAAGGTTTTCTAACACTAAAATATATCCTGACAGATAATGGGTTTTACCTATGTCCTTTATTATCACAAAATATGTTTTTTTCCCCTCATATATCACATATCAAATCGACTGTCTCATATTGCCATCTAAACGTTATTAGTATCATGGTATATAAAGCTACAGAAAGACTAGAGAGGATTTAGGAATTTTGCTTTAAAAAATTACATTTTATCTGCAAAAAAATGAAACTAGACCACTTTCTTATACCATATATAAGAATAAACTCAAAATGGATTAAAGTCTTAAATGTAAAACCCCAAATCATAAAACCCCTAGAAGAAAATATAGGCAGTAAACTCTTTAACATTGCTCTTAGCAATATTTTTTTGGATATGTCTCCTCGGGCAAGGGAAATAAAAGAAAAAATAAACAAGTGGGACTACATCAAACTAAAAAATTTTTGCACAGCAAAGGAAACCATCAACAAAATGAAAAGACAACCTGCATAATGGGAGAAGATATTCACCAATGACACATCTAATAAGGGCTTAATATCCAGAATACAAAAAGAACTCATATACCTTCACATCAAAAAAAAGCAAATGATTCAATTGAAAAATGGGCAGAGGACCTGAATAGACATTGCTCCAAAGAGGACATATAGATGGCCAGCAGACATATGAAAAGATGTTTAACATCAATAATCACCAAAGAAATACAAATTAAAACCATAAGGAGATATCACCTCACACCTGCCAAAATGGCTGTTATCAATAAATCAACAAAAACAAGTGTTGGTAAAGATATGAGGAGAAGGGAACCTTCATGCACTGTTGGTGGGATTGCAAATGGGTGCAGCCACTATGGAAAACAGTATGGAAATTCCTCAAAAAATTAAAAATAGAATTACCATACGACCCAGCAGTCCTACTTCTGAGTATTTATCCAAAGAAATCCAAAACACTAATCCAAAAAGATATATGCATCCCTATGTTCATTTCAGCATTATTTATAATAGCCAAGATATGGAAGCAACCTAAATGTCCATCAATAGACAATTGAATAAAGAAGGGGTGGTACATATATGCAACAGAATATTAGCCATAA
The DNA here is from genome assembly GCF_000151845.1 of Pteropus vampyrus. NCBI lineage: Eukaryota > Metazoa > Chordata > Mammalia > Chiroptera > Pteropodidae > Pteropus > Pteropus vampyrus. The sequence continues at coordinate 13,392,651 of NW_011888803.1, forward strand.
AAAGAATGAAATCTTACTGTTTGTGACATGGTTGGACCTAGAGAGTATTATGCTAAGTGAAATAAGCCAGACAGAGAAAGACAAATGCCATATGCTTTCACTAATATGTATAATCTGAAAAACAAAATAAACAAAAATATAGTCTTGATAAAGAGAACAAACTGATGGCTGCCAGATGGGAGGGGTCAGGGGGAGGTGAATGAAAAAAATAGAGGGATTTATTAAGTACAAATTGGCAGTTACAAAATAGTCATGGGAATGTGAAATATAGCATAAGGAATATAGCTAATAATATTATAATGACTGTGTATGGTACTAGGTGGGTACTAGAGTAATTAGGGGATCACTTTGTAAGTTATATAAATGTCTAATTACTATGCTGTACACCTGAAACTAATAAAATGTTAAATGTCAATTATAATTTAAAAAATTTTTAATCACATCTTTTAGGAATTTTTATTGTAACAAAGTAATCTACAAAACAAATTCTGTTTTCATATTAACTTAATTGTAAACCTGTGTAAATGTTTCCATGGGTAGTGTGGTATAGTAGAAAGATAATTGACCTTGGTGTCCTTACAGGCAGCCCTACATCCAGTCCTACCTAACTTGTTACATGGCTTTAGGGACATTGCTTACCTTGCCTGAGCTTCCTGAGGTTGTTGAAAAGATTAAATGAGATACAACAAGCCAAGAACCTGGCATAGTACTTGGTACATAGTATGTAGTGCTCAATATTTGTCTTTTTTTTCTTTTCCTAAATTAGATTGTTCTTATTTTCTAGAGAGAAATGAGTTCAAGTGAGGGTCTTTACCAATACTAGGACAGCAATGCCTGCTTTGCTTAATCAGCAGTCTCTTTTGGAACTATGCTACCGTTGCATGTCTGCAGGATGTTTTCTGCAACAGATTACAATGAAATCCTGTCTGTCTTTATAGAAAAGAACCACAATGTTTTTAATGAGTAGGTACCTAAAAAACAAAGCATGTGATATTTTTCAGGTGGGACAGTCTTCAATAAATTGAGGTAGGAATAGTAGAGTCCTTCAATCCTAGTTCTATCCATGCCACAGGGTTGGGAGGATCGAAGGGTATAGTTAGAAGATATTCTCCTGTTCTGGTAGAGAAAGGGGGAATTTTTCCACATCCTGTACTGGAAATTGAACCACAGCCAATATTTCTGTAATAAAACCTCACATATTTCCATTCTGTATAAATAGAAGTCTTCCAGTGTTGCTTGGGGCTTTGAAACAAAAAATTGGATTTTCTCATCTCCCTCGGAATATTCCTGGGAATGCTCTGAACCTTCAGTATGATCTTTTGAAATATAAATCAGGTCATATTTCTCTTTTGACTAAAATCCTTCAATACCCTCTCATCACAATTAAAATTAAACCCAAATCATTACCATAACCTACAAGATATATAGTCTGGCCCCTGGTCTTTTCCCAGACTACTCCACCTAAAGTAGGTACAGCCCAGCTCTCCAGTTATTCCCTTTTATGTTATCTTGTTCTGTTGTCTTCACGGCACTTTTCACTTTTAAAATTATTTTTTTTACACATTTGTTTACATATTAATTGTCCATGTCCTCCCTCTAGAATGTAAGCTTCTTATATCCTCAAAGTGTAGAATAGAGCCTATTGTTCAATAAATATTGAATATGAATGAATGAACTAATGAATGAATGAATGATTCCCTATGTTACTTTGACCCACACACATAGGAATCTGAAATTTTTGGAAGTACACAGAAAGCACAGAGATTTTAGTAGACTAAGTACATGTTCACTCTCCGATCTTTGAGCTCTGTTCTTGCATACATTTTTTTTTTCTGTATATATGTAATTTTTTCATCTCCTACAAGCTTTTTTCTTATTATGTTTAAATGGGAATAGTGCTTTAAATCTTTTTATTTAAACTGTAGGCTATTAATTTGTTTTTCTACGTTAGTTGATCATGTTTTTATAAACACATAGTAAAAATACAAATGACTTACAACACAATAATGAGAATGCAGTTTAGTAAAACGTCTGTCAAGACAACAGGAAAACATTTTTTGCTGTTTTTATTATAGCTATCATATGTACTGACTAGTCTCAAGTGTCTCGATTTTGCAATTTATTTTAATAAACTTTTTGGTTTTATTTAGTCATTGCTATCTTTTGCTTAAATATGTCAAGTCTTGAAAGAAACTGTTCATTCAACATAAATGACCAATTCTCATTAACATTGATAAGAATGGCTCTTGATATTTGAGGGGAAGTGTATGGAATAGTATACATTCTAGTAATTATGCTAGTATTTTGGATTAACCAACTACAAATAATGTGGCATAATTATTCTTGTCATATCCATAGCATATAAATGAGAATATTTAGAGACTGACTTTTTTTCTAAGTATTAAAATAAAGACTTGGAGTTTTGAATCAGCAGAAACCAGTATTTGGTCATAGTAGGGGCCAGTTAATATTTATAAAATTAATTATAAAGTTATTTATATATTTTTAACTGAGTTTTCCTCTGAAGGTTTTGGAAGATGCTGTAAGTGCCCTAATAAACCATTCATTTAAACATTTATCAAACATTTATTGAGAGTATATTATTTAAGGCCATAGAATCAAAGCAAATACCTTTCTGAGGCCTACGCTGTGGGACTCCATTTCTTTTCTTCTTGCCTTCCTCCTTTTGTTCCCTTAGCATGTATTTAGATGCTATCCTTAACAAACTTTTCGGATCTAATCAGCATTGTCCCTACCTGATTTCACCGCATAGCTCCACTATTATGTGTGGAAAGGAAAATCTTCTCATCCTGAGAATATTGAATCAATGCTGACATTCTGCTGCTATTAGAGATGCAAGGATGAGATACAAAACTTGCCCTCACAGAACTCAATCTAGAAGGAGAAAGAAGTATGCCAACAAAGATATTACAAGTCAGTTTGATAATGGAAGTATATGTAGTAGTATACTCCTTAAGAACCCAAGCTTTGGAGCTAGTCTGCCTGGATTTAAATTCCAGTGCATCACTAGCCATTTGACTTTGGGCAAGTTACTTAATTTTAGTTTTTTCATCTATAAAATGAGACTAATAGTATCTACTGTTGAGTTGTTATGATAATTAAATGAGCTGATGGCATTCAAAATGCTTATTAACTCAGGGACTGGCTCATAATAAGTGCTAAATAGGTGTTAGTTATGACTGTTTAACATACAGTGATTTTTTTTTTTTCTTTTGGCCTTAAGGGCATTAAGGAAACAACCAAAGATAAAGAGTCACGGGTCTCTTATGTCTGAAAGATGCGAGGGAGAGGGAGAGTATTTTAAGCCAGTATGTGCTAAGGCATGGATGTATAAGGCATTGGAAGTAGTTCAGGTATAGGAAATGAGTAGTTCACTTATTTTGAAAGAGCTGCTAAGAAGGAGAACCAGAGGTCAGATGAGAAAAAAACATTGTACACCAAGCTAAGGAATTTGGGCTTTTTTTCTAAGGACTGTGGAGAATTGTTGAAGGGTTTTCAAAGTGGAAGACTGTATCAGATTTACATTTTAGTGAAGTCACTCTAATAGCAATGTGGGAAACAGAAGGCAAGGAGATTATTTCAGGCAGGAAACTGGCATGAGAGGATACTGTCAGTACTGAAAGAAAATGAGAGGCCAAACCAGGGTAGTGAGAAGGGAGAGGCTGAATTCAAGTAAGTTTTGAAGATGTAAAAGATGGGATATAATGAGGAA
>NW_011888803.1:13396433-13409435 GCF_000151845.1 Pteropus vampyrus
ATTTTGCAATTTATTTTAATAAACTTTTTGGTTTTATTTAGTCATTGCTATCTTTTGCTTAAATATGTCAAGTCTTGAAAGAAACTGTTCATTCAACATAAATGACCAATTCTCATTAACATTGATAAGAATGGCTCTTGATATTTGAGGGGAAGTGTATGGAATAGTATACATTCTAGTAATTATGCTAGTATTTTGGATTAACCAACTACAAATAATGTGGCATAATTATTCTTGTCATATCCATAGCATATAAATGAGAATATTTAGAGACTGACTTTTTTTCTAAGTATTAAAATAAAGACTTGGAGTTTTGAATCAGCAGAAACCAGTATTTGGTCATAGTAGGGGCCAGTTAATATTTATAAAATTAATTATAAAGTTATTTATATATTTTTAACTGAGTTTTCCTCTGAAGGTTTTGGAAGATGCTGTAAGTGCCCTAATAAACCATTCATTTAAACATTTATCAAACATTTATTGAGAGTATATTATTTAAGGCCATAGAATCAAAGCAAATACCTTTCTGAGGCCTACGCTGTGGGACTCCATTTCTTTTCTTCTTGCCTTCCTCCTTTTGTTCCCTTAGCATGTATTTAGATGCTATCCTTAACAAACTTTTCGGATCTAATCAGCATTGTCCCTACCTGATTTCACCGCATAGCTCCACTATTATGTGTGGAAAGGAAAATCTTCTCATCCTGAGAATATTGAATCAATGCTGACATTCTGCTGCTATTAGAGATGCAAGGATGAGATACAAAACTTGCCCTCACAGAACTCAATCTAGAAGGAGAAAGAAGTATGCCAACAAAGATATTACAAGTCAGTTTGATAATGGAAGTATATGTAGTAGTATACTCCTTAAGAACCCAAGCTTTGGAGCTAGTCTGCCTGGATTTAAATTCCAGTGCATCACTAGCCATTTGACTTTGGGCAAGTTACTTAATTTTAGTTTTTTCATCTATAAAATGAGACTAATAGTATCTACTGTTGAGTTGTTATGATAATTAAATGAGCTGATGGCATTCAAAATGCTTATTAACTCAGGGACTGGCTCATAATAAGTGCTAAATAGGTGTTAGTTATGACTGTTTAACATACAGTGATTTTTTTTTTTTCTTTTGGCCTTAAGGGCATTAAGGAAACAACCAAAGATAAAGAGTCACGGGTCTCTTATGTCTGAAAGATGCGAGGGAGAGGGAGAGTATTTTAAGCCAGTATGTGCTAAGGCATGGATGTATAAGGCATTGGAAGTAGTTCAGGTATAGGAAATGAGTAGTTCACTTATTTTGAAAGAGCTGCTAAGAAGGAGAACCAGAGGTCAGATGAGAAAAAAACATTGTACACCAAGCTAAGGAATTTGGGCTTTTTTTCTAAGGACTGTGGAGAATTGTTGAAGGGTTTTCAAAGTGGAAGACTGTATCAGATTTACGTTTTAGTGAAGTCACTCTAATAGCAATGTGGGAAACAGAAGGCAAGGAGATTATTTCAGGCAGGAAACTGGCATGAGAGGATACTGTCAGTACTGAAAGAAAATGAGAGGCCAAACCAGGGTAGTGAGAAGGGAGAGGCTGAATTCAAGTAAGTTTTGAAGATGTAAAAGATGGGATATAATGAGGAAGAAGATCTAGATGAACCTTAGGCTCTGATTTAAGCATGTAGATGATAATCTAGATGCTGTTAGAATTTTGAGGTGGGAAGTAGGTTATGAATTCAGAGTTTGAGATCCCACAGTCATCGGGACATAAAGATTATTACTCTAGACGACTTCTTAAGTCATACATTTATTTTTTACCTGTATAATGAGAAAAGTGGTCAAGCTAGAGCCACTGGATAGGAATTACTAATTAAAAATCTGTACAGTATAACAAGAATCTTTCTAGTGAGTAGAGTTGCCCATCTGAGGCTTTAAGCAAGACTGGAGGCCATTTGTCAAACATGCTGAGGAGAGGATTTCTTAATGAGCCAGAGGTTGAATTGTGACCTCTAAGATACTTTCTAACTCCTAAAGCCTATAATGGAAGATGCTTAACAAGTAATCAGTGATTTGATAATACAATAATAACATTTTGTAACTTATATAAAAACCCATAGCTGCAGTTATACTTCATATTAAATTAATGGTATACCGGCATGGATGTTATTGGAAGAATGTATTTTTCAGATAAAAGTGAGATTAAACTTTTATCTTGGCTAAAAGTTTATGGGAAAATAATATCATTGATAACAGTTAAATTATAATTATTTCTGAATTTGAGTTTATTTTTCTTTTATTTCTCAGTATAAATCATGTAGAAATGAATGTTATGATGCATTTTATATATGGAGGAACTTTGGAGTTTCCAGACAAAGCTAATGTTGGGTATGTATTACTTTTAATAATTTTAAATATAAAAGTGTTAATATTTTTTGGCTTCTGTTTTGTTGAGCTATGTTTCAAAGTGTCACTTTGAAACATATCTTGTGCGTGTTTGAGAATATCTAAAAATAATAAGTTACTGTATTTAGAAAAAAAGCAACTTAAAGTCATAAGATTAAGAAATGTCTTTATTAGACTTATGTTAGAAAAACCTTATATTGTTGTGGAAATTAAATGGCAGGTTTTTATAAAATAAAATTGATTGAACCTTTATCAGATTTTGAACAATTATTTTACCACTTTATTTTTTAACTTTGATATCTCTTTTAAAAAGAAAAACATTAAAATTAATTTAAGAACATGGACATCTTAAAGACCACCGAGGATGTGATTAAGTGCTCTATAGTGAAATGCCATTTAAGCTGTTAAAATCCTACTGGAGAATGAAATCTACCTTGCTCTTCTAATTTTCTAGATGTCTTCTCCTTTTATTGCTATTCTAACATGAGACAAATGAAAGCTCCTCTTCTAATTTTAAATATTCATTGGTTTCTTTAATTGCAAACTTAATAAATATGATTTTGGAGAGAAAGCATCTTGAGTCACAAGGATTAAGTACTAAAGCTTCCCCCCTGAAAACCTATATGCGTTTTATCGTGCACTCAAGGCTTGTTGGTTTCCGAAGTCCCTAGAGTATGTATGGATGTTCAGAAATACTTGACAAATGAAAGAAGCAGTGGAAACCTGAGTCATTGGATGCTGTCTCCAACCTTAGGGTCATTTGTAAGCATTTTCATTATGATAAGTGTCAGTTTCCCAACCCCCACCCCCAAATTTTTATTACACAAATTTATCACAAAAGTTCTGTAACTAACAGCTTTCAGAGCAGTTTCTGGACTTTGATATATGTGTCTGAGAATCTGAGGAGAATCTGATTGAAACATCTCCAAAATTACTTCTTTTTATTCTCCACTATTCAGATCATGTGACAATGCTTTCAACTTTTGGCCTGTATCCTTTTTATAATCCACAAAGAATAGCTATCATGTAGGGCAGAAAGTTAGAATTAAAATAATTCAGATTTTTTTTTCTAAACATACTATACATTGTAAGGAAACCATTGTGTATTATGCCTTGGTTTTTAAATTGGAGAATTAACATTATATCTGTTTTTATTTTAGTCAGATACTCAATATGGCCGATATGTATGGACTAGAAGGATTAAAAGAAGTAGCAATCTATATTTTAAGAAGAGATTATTGTAATTTCTTTCAGAAGGTAATTATTGACTCTCAGAAATCTTTTATCCAGTGCTTAAAGTCACCTATTATTACCTACTAGATTTTTAACCCTGATAGTGAATAGTGCTTTAAATTTTAAAAATATTAAGTCAATTTAACTAATGGGAACTTTAGTTGAGAAATAACTCCTATTGTATGTTTGCAAAAAACAGACATTAATTAACATCATTTTAAGTAAAATAAAATTGAGGTAGGGGTTTTGAAAGGATATAGGAGTATCCTTTAATTCAAAGGTAGAGTGTATAACCGGGGCTCAGGGTTTGGAACTAAGAGAAAGGAAATCAGGAACCAAAGTTACCTTCTTCATTTATCAAAGTGCGTTTATCATTGTACTTCATCAGTACTTTTCCCTGAAAATATTGGAATATAATTCTCTTCTACCTGCTCAGGTGGAGAATAAATACTGGCTTTTAAATTTTAGTTTATGTAAACATAAATTTATTGTCTCAAGAAAGATCCCATATTGTGCATTTGTACAGATGCCATTTTGCACATTGTTTTTAGATTCTTCATTGTTTTCATTTACTCTATGACTAGGTTACTTTTTATTTTCTCATTCAGGCTTTTCTGCATTTTCTAAATTTTCTACAATGATCACATATTACTTTTATAATCAACAAAAAACAAATCTAAGAATTGTTCACATCAATATTCCCCTCAAGGCAATAATATGCATTTTATGAATTGTACTTAGGTAATTTTAATAACATTTAAATTTAGATTTTTGTATTGGATAGGACTTTTCCTACCTCTCTATAAGTTATAGCTAAGGAGGCATTCCATGTACTAAAACAGAACCATGAACTGCTGGGACCAGCAGCAGCAGCAGCAGCAGCAGCAGCAGCAGCAGCACTACCACCTCCTCAGGGTTTACTGAGAAACAATTAAACTTCTCAGCTACTTTTAATCAACCATTTATTCCAGCCTCTGCATGTAAGGGAACTAGAAGAAAGAGTGTAGTCTGTGGTGTCCTCAGCTTTGTAGAAAGTGAAGAATTCTGGTGAAAGATATTCCTTTTCTTTCATCTGCTTCTCCCATTTCCTCAACCAAGTGGAAGTTAGGAGGGAAAGCCTAGCATATTCCAAATAAAGATTAAAAATAGAGGGTATCTGCAGTGACATAATAATATATTCTCATCCTCCAGAGGGACAGCTACCATATCTATAAAACTAGCCCACTCTGGAGCTTCCATTAACGAAAAAAAAAGAAAGTGGTAAGAGATTTCTTAGGAGAGCCTAGACTATGCTTCAGAAACCAGTGAGAGTATACTTGAATGTAGGGATTTCTAAAGGGAGAAGGAGGCTTACTGGAGAAGCCAGTACTAGCCTGGTGTTTAGGGACAGTAGTTTTTGTCATAAATAGAAAAAAAGTATGGGGAGTTCACTCCATACCTGTTACACATGGTACTCAGGGAAGGAGGAAGACCTTAGTGGTCCCATGAAGATTAGAGGAGACTAATACAGAGCCAAATGACACTGTGTCCCACCTAGGGAGTCATTGTGCATCATGAACCACTAGAAGAATTTTTACCCACTGAGAGGCTAGGGTGAAATCCAGTCTGCCCCTAAAAGCCACCACATCAACAAAGGCTGCTAATATACGAATTAGAGCAAAGTCAAGGACATCTCTCTACTGCCACGTTGGTTAGTTATATAAGGTGACCATAGCCATTCATAGCCCTCTTCCATAGGATCTAGACCCAGAAAATAGAGGAGCAGGAGACCAGACCATGCTGTAGTCCCTATTCCATATCTCCCAACTATAAATGTAGTCAGTGATGCGGCAGGGAAAGATTTAAGTCAGATATGAGCTAGATGTTTAAACTACTATACTGAATTTCAGTACCAAAAGTAATTTGCCTGTAATAGCATTAAAGAATGGAAAAGGGGGAATTTGACACAGCATAGTTGACAGCACTAGTTGGGAAAAAGAAGCTATGTTATCTAACATTTAAAAATTAATCTCTTATGGATAGTCTTTGGACCATTGCTTCTATTTTTTAGTATGCTCATGACAATACATGGGTTATATGCAGCTTATTTTATTTTACTTTTAATAATCCACTTAGTTTTAAAACATTAAAGGGACATTTGTTGCCATTAAAACAACAGAAAATGGAATTTGAAAAAATTATTAATATGATATTTTATTGAAAACTTTTCCACTTTATTTTATTTGTTTTAATGTAGTCTGTATTGCTGTGGTAACATATTTGTTTTTATTGACCTGATCTTTAAATTTCTGTTTTATTTGACCTGATCTTTAAATTATTTGCTTTACATATTTTGATAATATATATTCGTGTAAACATATTTTTAAATATTTAATTTTAACTTCTAGATCTTGGTTATGCAGTTTCTCGGCAGTGACTTAGATATAATAAACCTTTAGTAACACACTCTATAGTAACACAAATTTGAGTATAATATGGTGGTTAACTGGCCATGGAACTCCTGGCAAGCTAGCTTCAGTTATTTCATTAACTTCATAATCTTGCCTTTTACATGATTTTTAGACTTTATTTATAGGATTATAGTGGACTTTACATATCTTTTTTTGCCACTGATTTAAAAATATTTTTTAGGTAATGGTTTAAATATATGTTTCCCTCAAATTCTACAGGCAGATTTTGAAAATAACTGTCGGTCATCCTATTACAAAAACACTTGGGAATCAGCATTTCCATATAAGTAAAAATTTTAGAGAGCTGAACTTAACCCTTTAAGTTAGGGGTCAGTAAACTTTTTCAGTAAAAGGCCACATAGTAAATATTCTAGATTTTGTGGGCTGTATGGGCTCTATCACAACTACTTAACTCTGATGTTATAGAGCAAAAGTAGCCATAGACAGTATGTAAATGGAACAACATAGTAATGTTCCAGTAAAATTTTATTTACAAAAACAGTAATGGGCTAGATTTGACCAACAAGCTACAATTTGCCGGTCTCTACTTTAAGCAGCAAATTATTTTGTATGTTAACAATTTTTGTGGAAATTATCGTTGTTATATATCAATTAGTGGACTTTGTTATAGAGGGCTGGTCATTCCTAAATACCAACTGCTGGACTTTTTAACTCTTGTGTTTACTTTATACTTTTTCAGACTTCTGGCAGCTTTTAGGTTGTCAAGTATGTCTATGCCAATAGTCTCTTCACGCATACTAGTTTGATACGCTTATCTGAAGCGGGTCAGAAAACCAAATTATTTAATTTTATAGAATTATCATTGTATAATCTATACGGAGATAGTCATTTCTGATTTTAGAACAACTTAGAGAACCTCCAGTTATCTAAAAGGAATAACTAAATTGTTAGTATGCAAAACAACATTTAGCACAGAGGCTTACCACCAAGAGCAGTGGGCTTTTGCTGCTTGTATATACATTTTATTTATTTGTTGTTTTATATATGTGCTTTTAAATATATGTTATATAATTATTATGTAACTAAAATCTTTTTATCTGAGGTCAGTGTAGGACCTCCCATTGCACATGTACTTAAAGTTATATTTATACTTTAAGAAGCAGATTGTATTGTATTGCAACATGATGTGCCAGTAATTATTGTACCACTTTTACTTTAAAAAAAATTTTAAGCTAAATGAAATTAGAATAGAAATTGTATACATTTTGGCAGCTAAAATAACTCCAATGCTATTCTATAAAATTAAAGGTTATTAGTGATACTTGATTTTAAAAGAATAACAGACTTAAATTACACATATTTATTCTGCAGTTTTGGTACATAAATCAGATCATCTTCATGAACTAAATACTTCTAGCTTTTGTAAGTTGAAAAGGAATAAATGTAGTATTTTCTATCAATTTTAGCCCATTCCCAGAAGGTTGGCATCAATACTGGAATGTCTGATTATTGCTCATTCAGTTGGAGTGGAAAGTCTTTTTGCTGACTGCATGAAGTAAGTGATCTAAAGTAGTGCTGATGCTGTTAACTTAGGGAATTTGTTCTTCCATTCTCTTAATTTTCTGGGAAATTCTCAACTTGATATGTTTTCTTGGACACAATGTGTGGAGCTTAACTGGTTGCAGCAATTGAGAAGAAGCATTGATTTGGACGTTATTTAAGATGCTTGAGACCAATTTTATTTTACCTCAACCATTGTTACTTATATTAAAATCCATGCACATTAACTCAAAGTGGATTTCAAATATATATTTACCGAAAAGGAAGCATAATTAAGTCCATCATAGAGCTCACTAAATTAACTGTAAGGGTTAGTCAAAACATATGTACAAATTGCAAATGCAAATATTATAATGAAAAAGTTTCAGTTCTCTAACTTGGGATTCTTTGATTTTTAACAGATGGATCGTAAAGCATTTTGCAAGGTTTTGGTCTGAGAGAAGTTTTGCAAATGTACCTCCTGAGATTCAAAAAAGTTGTCTTAATATGTTGATTCAGTCCTTAGTAAGTATAACCTGAATACCCTTGTTTGTGTTTGCCTTCAAAAAATTTATTCAGTTGTATATAGGTGCTTTCAATGTTTTAAATATAAATGTAGAATTATATTATAAAAGCAAGATGAGAGAACCAATTCTGAGAACCTAGCCTCAAGGTTCTGCTCCTCTGTACCAAATTCATTTAGTCAGGGTTCAATAAAAGAAGTAGAACCACTAGGAGGTATATATTGGCTCATGAACAAAAGGTGCATGGTGCCAGGGATGTAGATTATCCATATGCTCAACGACATGGACTTCCACTCACTAAGGTGGATTTGGATATAACACTGAAACTTTTCTATGGCAACATTCCTCAAAACAACCAGCCGTATATTTGGTGGCAAGTCAATTACATTGGACCACTGCATCATGGAGAAGGCAGTGCTGTGTTCTTAGTGGGCTAGACATTTGCTCTGTATATAAATTTGCCTGCCTTTCTCCTAGTTTTTCTGCTAAAACCATGAAGTTATAGAATGCCTTCTCCACCATCCTGGTATTCCACACAACGTCACTTCTTACTAAAGAACTCACTTCACAGCAAATGAAATATAGCAATGGGCCCATACTCACAATTTCACTGGTCTTACCATGTTTCCTATTATCTTGAAGTAGCTGGCTTTATAGAATGGAGGAATGGCATTAAGTCTCACTTGTAGCACGGGTTAGGTGACAGTGCCTTCTGGGGTTGGGGTAATACCCTCCAGGAGGTTGTATATGCTCTAAATAGTTTTTGATGTATGTTGCTATTTCTCCCATAACTAGGATTCATGGGTCCAGAAACTAGGAAATGAGAGTGGCTCCACATAAAATTATTCCTAGTGATCCACTAGCAAAATTTTTGCTTCCTGCCCCTGCAACTTTAGTGTCTGCTGATCCTAGAAGTTTTAGTTCCAAAGAGAAGAATTCGTCCATCTGGGGATACAACAATGATTCCATTGAATTTAAAGTTGAGACTGCCTCCTTCTGGCCACTTTGTAAATCAATAGGCAAAGAAAAGGAATTGGTAGATTGAGCCTGACTATCTAGGGGAAATAGGGTTGGTACTATGTAATGTGGGTAATAAGGAAGAAGTGTATTTGGAATGCAGCACTCCCTTGTCCTATGATTAAAATCAGTAGAAAGCTAACAACCCAATGTAGGCGATGCTGATAGTGGTCCATATTCTTCAGGAATGAAATTTTGGGTCGCCCTACCAGATAAAGAACTACAGATAGCAGAAGTACTTGCTGAGGGCAAAGAGAATATGCACTGATAGTGGAAAAAAAGTAGTTACAAATATCAGCTATGACCAAGTGACCATTTATAGAAATGAGCACTGTAATAGTTATGATATACCTATATTCACTTTTCCTTTTTCTATGAATGTTTGTATATAAAGTAAGCCAAGTATTTTTTCCAGTTACAGGAGAGCAAATGGGAATGTGAATTAGTTTGAAGAACAATCACCAAAAGACAAAAAAAGTGAATTTTTATCCTCTTTAAGGAAAGGGAATATTTTTATATAAGGGGATAGTGATATGTTAGATAGAAGCATGACTGTGTTATGTCTCCATTTGAGAATTAAGTATGGTTAAAAGAGATGTGTATGGGTGCCAGGTTGACAAGAGGTGAAATTGTAGTAGCTTGTGTCACTTTGTAAATCAATTTGGTAATGTGTCAGCTTGGCTAGGATGAATTATACTTCCCAGAATTTCCTTCTTTGTATGTTTCCAGTTAGTGTGGCCACAAGATACAATTTGGCGTGAAATTTGGAGGATAGAAGTGAAGCAGCAACTTTTTTTTGTAAACACGAGGAAGACTGGAGCAGGTACTGTTAGCTCATACATGTTGTTCATTTACTGGCTCAGCTTGTCGGAGTGGAACAGTAGCCAGGCCTACAACTGCTCCACCTTGCCCTGTGTCCTCTTTTGGCTTCACTTACCTATGAGCCAGGGATGTGTTTACTTTCATGTTGAAGGGTGCCAGCATCTCCTGAAGGGCACCCATTTTATCCAGGTTGGAGGAAGTGAGAACTGAAATGAGTTCATCCTTATGGGTTACAACTTGTGCTCTTGAGGGTCAGCTTGTCCTTGCTTTTCTGTACTTTATATGTCCATCTTCCCTTCCCGACTGCCTTCCCTGTGAACTTCAAACTACATCATTATATACAAAGACAGTTTCACCATCTCCCACAATTGCATAAGGTCAAATCCCTATAATAAATTCCTTTATGTATATAAACACCTAGTAGTAGTTGGTCCTATTTCTCTGATTAAACCCTGAATGATACATCAGTCACATAGACGATACATCTAAATCTAACTGGGAGTATAAATGTTGGCCATCAGCTGGTGAGATAAAATTGCAAAATATATATCTAAATTTGCTTATGCTAATGAAGGACTTTGTAGTTTTGTGTTGTTGATTTTTGTACAAGTAGGAAATCAATCCGAGATGGTTAGTGTCTCACAAGGAGATGAAGTCAGGGGACTGAGCCATGTCTCAGAGCCAGGAAATGGCAGAGCTGGGTAGGAACTGAGTGCCTGTGCTTCCTTCAGTAATACCTAGCCTCTGGGATGCTCAGGGTTTCTTTTTTGGCCTTGCCCTCCAGCAGAAAGGAGAGAAGCAAGATGTCTGTGGAGGAGGTGTCAGCATTCCCTGAGATGTGAGGCTGAGCAGGTTGGGACAACCATGCCGGCTTTGGGAGCCACCTGGGTCATCCACTCAGTGCCCAGTTCCAAGGATTTTGTAGTTTTGTTGCTTACTATTTTGCGTTAGTTTCTTTGGTCATTGAATAGTATTCCCTGTTCATCAAGGCAAACAAATGGCCCAGCTATGATTCAGTTCATCAGGGTTGTAGAAACATCATTTACCATTACTACAACAATGACTACTACTACTACTATGCAGAAGAGAAGGAAGAGGTGGAAGAGTATTTGGTGGCTTTCTTTTATAGTTCAAAAAAATACTTTTTATTTTTTGAAATTTGGTATAAGACAGGTACTGTTATCTCCATTTCACATATGAGAAAAGAGAGAGAGCTAAGTGTTTTGTTCAAGTTCACAATGTCAGTAAACGACAAAGCCAGGTCTTAAAACCAGTTGCTGCCATCCTAAAGATAATATGATATGTGCTCAATGTGGACAAAGATTTTTTAAAAAAGAAGTATAAGCCTTGACTTCAAGGGACTCACGAATTGGTAGAAGAATAGGCTAAGTAAAATAAAAGTTTGACAATGAGTACTAACATTCAGTTCCACATCAGTCTTATTTACCTTCGTAGCCTCAACCTTAGAGCAGTGCCTAGCACATATTAGGCATTCAGTATATATTGTCAAATAAGTAAATGAATGAATGAATAAGTATAATTTGTATATACATGGGATCACAATGAATAAGTATAATAAGTATATACATGGGATCACAGAGGTTAAAACAGTTGATTCTGATTAGAAGGATGAGAGAAGTAATTTGAGATGAACCTGAAGATAAAGGACAATTTCAAAATAAAAGTACGTTAGGGCATTCCTGACATATTTTTTAAAAGGGGCCAAGGGCCCGGAAAACGGGCAAGTCCAAAAATCCGGTAAAAACGGAAAGAAAAAAAAAAAAAACGGGAAAACCCAAAGCAAAAATGGGAAAAAACCTAAACGGCCTAATAAAAAAGTTGAATTAATTTTTTTTTACAAGTGGTATGTGAGCTTAATTAAAGAATAAGCCCTTCGTACTATGCTTTTCCTCCTCTACAATATTTTATTTTTATTTTATTTCGATCAGATCTTCGTAAGCTTTGTGAATGCTTGCTTTTTACCTTTCAAAACAGATAAAAAGATGAACATTAGAAAAGCCAAACACCCAGTTTGATCAATAGCCTTTTGGCATCGTGGTGATTATAATGAAAATTTGAGATTGTGCCTTTGATTTTTTTTTGGAGATATTCAAGTTTTAAGAAACATTAACTTATTTTTCATAATTTGTTATATAAATAACATTTAGCCTTTGATAAAAAATAGAATTTTATGTTTTCAAATTAAAATTGGAAATATGTCATTCAAAAAAATAAATAAAGAGCAAGCAGTCAAAAGTCTTATTTAGTTCTGATTTAGTTCAACCAGATGTACCATGGCAGTCACTTTATCAGTGATATGCCCAAAACTGTCTTATACTACAGAAGACAAGAAAGTGCTCTGGACTATATTTGGAGATTTAAAAAATTTTTTAATGTGAGGGATTTTGAAGTTTTTCTCTTTCTTGGTCACTATGCAGCAGTTCAGTGAAATATGGCTGCTTCCTCCTACCAAGTACAAACCATTGCTTTCGGGAGAAAGAACAGGGTAGGGAGTGAGCAGAAGAGAGAAAAGTGTTAGAAAATTTAAAACTTCATGACATAAATACTTGAATTATTTCAAAACATGATTAAAATTTTCTGTTTCAAAATTCTTTGTTTAAGCTCTTTAAAAAGGCAAACTTTTAAGTGTTTTTTAATTTAAGAAAGTTAAAACAATGTAAGGATTAAGAAATAGTAGGAGTCATTGTGTTTATTCAATGTATGATGTTGGGACAACCAGGAAGCTAGCTAGAAAAAAATTGAATTGGATCTACACCACATATTCTTTTATCCCAGGAAATATTCCAAATGGATCAAAGGTCCATATCTGACAGTGGGGTATTTAGGTCCCCTGCTACGATAGTGTTTTGGTCTGTTTCTTCCTTTAGTTCTGTTAGTAATTGCTTTACATATTTCAGGGCTCCCTGATTGAGAGCATAGATTAATAAGTGTTATGTCTTCTTGATGCAAGATTCCCTTTATCATTATGAAATATCCCTCAGTATCTTTCTTTACCTTTTTTATTTTGAAGTCTATTTCATCCGATATTAGTACCGTTACTCCCGCTTTTCTT
>NW_011888803.1:13409485-13442575 GCF_000151845.1 Pteropus vampyrus
AAGAATAAGCCCTTCGTACTATGCTTTTCCTCCTCTACAATATTTTATTTTTATTTTATTTCGATCAGATCTTCGTAAGCTTTGTGAATGCTTGCTTTTTACCTTTCAAAACAGATAAAAAGATGAACATTAGAAAAGCCAAACACCCAGTTTGATCAATAGCCTTTTGGCATCGTGGTGATTATAATGAAAATTTGAGATTGTGCCTTTGATTTTTTTTTGGAGATATTCAAGTTTTAAGAAACATTAACTTATTTTTCATAATTTGTTATATAAATAACATTTAGCCTTTGATAAAAAATAGAATTTTATGTTTTCAAATTAAAATTGGAAATATGTCATTCAAAAAAATAAATAAAGAGCAAGCAGTCAAAAGTCTTATTTAGTTCTGATTTAGTTCAACCAGATGTACCATGGCAGTCACTTTATCAGTGATATGCCCAAAACTGTCTTATACTACAGAAGACAAGAAAGTGCTCTGGACTATATTTGGAGATTTAAAAAATTTTTTAATGTGAGGGATTTTGAAGTTTTTCTCTTTCTTGGTCACTATGCAGCAGTTCAGTGAAATATGGCTGCTTCCTCCTACCAAGTACAAACCATTGCTTTCGGGAGAAAGAACAGGGTAGGGAGTGAGCAGAAGAGAGAAAAGTGTTAGAAAATTTAAAACTTCATGACATAAATACTTGAATTATTTCAAAACATGATTAAAATTTTCTGTTTCAAAATTCTTTGTTTAAGCTCTTTAAAAAGGCAAACTTTTAAGTGTTTTTTAATTTAAGAAAGTTAAAACAATGTAAGGATTAAGAAATAGTAGGAGTCATTGTGTTTATTCAATGTATGATGTTGGGACAACCAGGAAGCTAGCTAGAAAAAAATTGAATTGGATCTACACCACATATTCTTTTATCCCAGGAAATATTCCAAATGGATCAAAGGTCCATATCTGACAGTGGGGTATTTAGGTCCCCTGCTACGATAGTGTTTTGGTCTGTTTCTTCCTTTAGTTCTGTTAGTAATTGCTTTACATATTTCAGGGCTCCCTGATTGAGAGCATAGATTAATAAGTGTTATGTCTTCTTGATGCAAGATTCCCTTTATCATTATGAAATATCCCTCAGTATCTTTCTTTACCTTTTTTATTTTGAAGTCTATTTCATCCGATATTAGTACCGTTACTCCCGCTTTTCTTAGAATGCCATTTGCTTGAAATATCATTTTCTACCCTTTCACTTTGAGTCTATATTTGTCTTTGGAACTGAGATGTGTCTCCAGGAGGCAGCATATGGTTGGGTTTTGTTTTTTTTGGTACAATCCGCAACTCTGTGCCTTTTTATTGGTGAGTTCAGTCCATTTACATTTTGGGTAATTATCGAAATATGAGGTTTTCCTGTAGCCATTATATCTTTTGCTTTCTGGTAGCTCAGTGTTTCCATTGCTTCCTTTTCCTTGTGTTTCCGGGTTTGTTTATTTGTTTTTTGTTTTTTGTTTTTTCATTGGGTTTTGTGGATTTTCCCTCTGGTCCTTCTTGTTTTTTGTTATATACTTCAGTTCTGAATCTTTGGCATGTGGTTACCATTACGAATATGTAAAGGATAGTTACATATATATAGTAGTTCATTTTCTTCTGTGTGTGCCTTATCTCCATTCCCCTTTGCGAATTTGGATCTTTGAATCCTCTTCTTTTCTTTTATTGTTGTCTCAGTTCGTCTGTATGAATGTTGAACATTCATTACTGTCTTGCAATAGCAAATCTCTTCTTATTGTTAAAGCTTATAATGCCCTGTTCTTAATGAAGGTTACACTACTCTTCTTCTATCTGCTAGTCACTTTACTCATAGTTGTGTATTTTTTTGTCATTTTGTTTTACGTGAGCTGACCCCTTTCAGTATTTCCTGTAGTACAAGCCTCATAGTGGAGAATTCCCTCAATTTTTGTATATCTAGAAAAGTCTTAATTTCTCCTTCATATCTAAAGGAGAGCCTTGCTGGATACATTATTCTTGGATAGTAATTCCTTTCATTTAATAGTTTGAATATTTGATTCTGCTCCTTTCTTGCTTGTAAGATTTGTGCTGAGAAGCCCGATAATGGGTTTTCCTTTATAGGTTGCCATCTTCTCCCTGGCTGCCCTGAGTATTCTTTCTTTGTCATTGATTTTTGATAATTTTATTATAATGTATCTCGGAGAAGGCCTTTTTGAGTTGAGATAATTGAGTGTTCTGTTGACTTCTTGAATTCCAAGCTCCAGTTCATTCCTTAGATTTGGGAAATTCTCTTCCACTATTTGTCTGAAAATGATTTCTAGTCCCTGCTCCTTTTCCTCCCCTTCAAGAATGCCCATTGTTCTTATGTTTCCTCTCCTGATGGCATCAACTAGTTCTTGTATTTCTCTTTCATTATTTTTCATTCTTCAGTTTCTCTCTTCTTTTTTCTGATTTATTTCTAGGTTTCTGTCTTTGATATCACTGATCCTTTCCTCCATTTTGTCGACTCTATTTCCCAAGCTTGCTCTTTCTGTCTTCATCTTTTTCAATGTGTTCGTCATCTCCAGAAGTTCTATTTGGTTCTTTTTAAGGGTTTCAGTGTCCTTGCTGAAAAACTCATTCTGCTGATCTAGTTGCTTTTCTCAATTCCTGGAATTGTTGATATAAGTTGTTTTGGATCTCATTGAGTTTTTCAGAAGTACCGTCCTGAATTCTCTGTCATTTAAGTCACATATTTTTATATCTTTAAGCTTATTTTCTGGAGATTTTTCTCTTTCTTTCTGAGCTACCTTGTCATCTTGGTTGTTCATGGTGTTTAATGGACTATTTTTCCACCTGGGCATTGGTGGAAGTGTATTCTGCTTTCCTTTTTTTTTTCCCCCAGAAAGATTTATTATATAAAGGTCTGTCTTTAGCCTGTTGCTAAGAAGGCATTTTTCTTTTGGTTTCCAGTAGACGACATCTAAGCTTCTTGGATCCCTGCTTTATATTGTCTTAATATTCCTTTTTTTTTTTCCTTATAAATATTCAATCACAATTGCTACCTTCAGTCTCAGTCCCTGTCAGTGTTAATGACAATTTGGTAGCATTTGCTCAAATACCCCTGGGGCTCCACAGTGTTTTGTCTTGGAGGATATGAGGGGAGGGACCCTCTGGGTTGGGACACAGTGGCTGCGGGGGCTGCAGCTCAGCCTCATGTTTTGCATCCGGGGCCAGTAATAATCAGCTGTTGCTTCTCTGCTGTCCCCACTTCTCTGCTTTCTGCCCTGATCCTTGGGCACTGACGCTGTATGGAGCTCACCGCTCTCTCAGGCAGGGTTGTTCAGGAAACCTGCCGCACCTTCTCCTCTCCCCCTCCTCCTGCAGGGAGCTCCAGCTACGAGAGGCAGCTTCTTTGTTTCTCCCTGACTCCCACAATTCTGATTTGTGGTAGCTCTTATTCACAGATCCCTCACTCAGACGTGCTTATTGCAGCTTGGGTGTTTTTTGTTGAGATTTAGATATTTAGCTTATTGTTTCAAGGGGAGAGTTCTGGGGACATCTCTCACTCCACCATGCGTCTCCCCAATATATTTAAAGAATGAAAAATAGGAAGAAAATAAGGAACTTTTTAATCTATTAATAAGGATGTAGGAAAATAAGCACTTTTATCCATTCCTGGGAAGGGTATAAATTAGCACAACTTTTGCTGTGTTTTTCAAACTTTTTCGACTGTGACCCAAAGTAAGATGTTCTTTTTACATTGTAGTCCAGCACGCTTATACATATAGAACTGAAACAAGTTTTACAAAAGAATACTTACTGTTATTACATATGAGGGACTGATAGTCTCTGGTTTTTTCTCTTTTCTCTCTCTCTCCTTTTTTGTTTTGTAATGCTGGTCGTGGACCACTAAAAATATTTCTTTGGGTTGCTAGGAGAGGAATCTACAGTTTGGAAACAGTGCTCCATTGAATTTATGTTGCCAGTGTTTTGGGTACTCGAGGTGCTCCACCTGATATCTTCTTGGCCCATGCATGTACTCCAGTCATTGCTGCTGCATCCAGCTGCACACAGATATAATCTGACAGTACTTTCCCTCTGCCACATTACACTTATATCTCACTTTCTATCTGAAGACTGCACTGCTACTCCACACAGTGTACCTACAGCTCTGCAATTCTGACAACTATGCAAACCTGGAAGTAAAAGAGAATTAACAGCCCAGGGGACAAGTCTTGACCAATGGTATATGGGAGCCACTGGTTAAATGTTTCCCTGTTCTGTCCCTTGGGTGAATCATCAAAGTACATTCTCTGTGGCTCTTCAGAGGGTGCCTAGCAAGATTGCGCCCTAGTTGCCTACAATAGTGAATGCTCTATCAGTGCTTCTCAAACTTAAATGTATGTATAAAACACTTCAGGATATGGGTTAATTGTAGATTCAGATTCAGTAAGTCAAGAGTAGAGCCTGAGATTCAGCATTTCTAACAAGCTTTAGGCAATGATAATGATGATGCTGTGGATCACACTTTGAGTAGCAAGGAGCTAGAAAACATACTCCACTGGCTTTTCTGCTTTCTCTGTTTCTCTCTCCTAGTGCCTCAGAGATCCTATTAGGATCACTTCTCAAAATAAACTATCTGCAAAGAGGCCTATTTTTCAGGTTCAGTTATTAGGCAGAACCCCATCTGAAACAAGTAGTGCTGATCCAGCAATTCTATTTCTAGGAATTTATCCTATAGATATATTCACAAATATGTGAAATAGTGTCATCTACAAGGTTATTACATTACCACAATAGCAAAAATTTAGAAACAACATAAATGTCTGTAAGAAGACTGGCTGAATGACTTACGATATGTTTGTATTATGTTCTGTTACATAGCTGTTAAAACAAGGTTCTTTATGTCGTGGTAAGAAAAATATTCCAGATTTATGCTAAGTATAAAAGGCAAGATACAGAGTACTATGCATAATAATGCCTCCAGTTGAGTAAAATAAGGGGAAGATTACACGTATGTTTTTATTTGTAAATCCATAAAATAACTAAATCCATAAAATAACTCTGGAAAGATACAGAAAATAAATAATATTGATTGGGACAAGGGAAAATGGGAGGCTTGGGACAGGAAGAGGAGGGAGAATTTTCTTAGTAATGCCCTTTATATATTTTTGGAGCTTGAACCATTTGTTAATTATTGAATTAAAATTTTATGTGTTTGTTCTAGAAGTGTGTTATATTTTCTTCTGTGAACCTCAGGCTACTCTGACATTTAATATTACTGTATATTCATTTCAGTATGAAATAAGATCACATGTCACCTATGTTATCATTTATGTCCATATTTTAGTTTTCAGTGGATTGTAAGCTAAATTATGACAACTGTACTCCATATCTGTATTTTGAAAAATCTATTACTGTCAGATTACATAACATATGTATATAGTAAACACTTTGTAGATACCTGCCAAGTTTATTTGAATACCTTACATTTGGCTCTACTACCAGAAAAATTCCTATAGTAGAGCAAATTGGGCTTATTGCCTAAAACTCTTAGTAACTGCAGCTACTCAATAAGTCATCAGAGGAGGAAAGGTTGATTGTACTAAAAAAAATTTAAAAAGACAAATTATAATAAAGTATGATTTCCTCTTTAATAAATAAAGCAGGGGGAGTATATATTTTTAAATAATTCTTGGTAAATTGGTGAAAATTTTAAAGTCTTGGTGTTCAAGAATTAAACTTAATTTAGCTTAGGAATTCACTTATAGACTCTATGTCTCTGATAATGCTAAGAAATCAACAAATTTTTAAGTGTCTACTATGATCCATTTCTATACTAGACCCTGGGGATACAATGGTGAACCAAACAGACATGGTTTCACATTCAACAAACATACAACCTAGTGAGAGAGAAACGGATATTAATCAGATAGTCACATTCATGATTGAATAATTACAAATGAATTAAATGATCTAAAGAAAAGGAACAAGTTCTCTTGTTCTGGCATATATAAAGGGAATCTGATAAAAGTACAGGAATCAGAGAAGAAATAATGTTTTGATTGAGATCTGAAAGATAACAGAGGGTGTGCAAAGTTAACATCATGCAGCCTATGTTAAGGATCAGGCTGTCATTTCCAAATTTATCATATCTATTGCTGTGTAACAAACCACCCCAAAACTAAGTGGTTTAAAACTACAATTAATTATTTCTCACAATTCTGTAGGTGATTCTTCTGCTGATCTTGCCAGAGCTTAGTCCCGTGGCTGCTTTCCATCGAAAGCTAAGTTGGAGGCTAGGCATCCCACTCCATGTGGTCCTTCTTACCAGGCTTCTGTATGGCCTTATGTTCCCAGAATTCCAAGAGAGTGAAGACCGAAGCTGCAAAGCTTTTTGAGTTTTTGAGGCCTAGACTCTGGAACCTTGCACAACATCACTAATTGTGTGAGCAAGTGAAAAGGCCAGTCTAGATACAGTGGATGAGGAAATAGATTCTACCTCTTGGTGGATAGAGCTACAAAGAATTTGTGGCCATGGTTCTCAATCTACTACAATCTTATCAGACAACTATTTAATAAATAGTTATTTACAAAGCATTATTTTAAGAACTAGAAATCAAACATGAATAAGATATAGTAATTTATAAGTGCTATTTTGTTCTTTTCCTTGGAGCTCATGGTATTTGTGTATTGTCATTCTGTTTTTTACAGAGATCAGTTTTTTGCGAACTTTTTTTTCTATGGTATAAAAATGAATCATCATTAAATGAATAAAATATAAAAAAAGGAGCCTTACCTGATTATGAAGGAAAAAAAATCACTGGAGATTATAAATAATTTTTAATCTTTCTAAATTTGTAAAAAGAACATGTATTTTAAAAGAATTAAGGCTACGTCAGTGTAGCCATATACTTATGAATGATATTAATAAGGACAAAAATTTATTCAGTAGTGAAAACCTCATGAAAGTCTAGTTTTTCTTTATAGTTATATTATAACTTTACTCTCAGATTTGTTTTAGCTATCTTTTAAAGGTGACTTTTTCCCAACTCAGAGTTTGCCCTTTTGGATAATTCTGAATGAATAAATAAATATTACATGTAAAACTAATGACAAAGATATTGGCTACTGAAATTTTGTGTTTTTTGCAGGCAACATCACATGCAAATGAAAATATTTGATTTGCTTAGAAAATTATTTTATGAGCAATAATCTAACTTTTTTTCAATATTTTTTAAATTATAAGAATGATAAGAATGCTGCTTTTCTTCTGATGGAAAGCGACAGGCTAATCATCAGTTTACCCAGAGTGAAGTGGACAGAAGCAGCACTGACTATGGCATCTCGGCTCCAAGAAGAATGTATTGCATTTATTATAGAAAACTTCTCCAAGATCATTCAAAGTGAAAATTTTGCTCTTTTCTTACAGGTACTATGTCTAAAATTATATCCTATATTTAGTTCCATCTTTGTGTTCTGATTATAATTATATAAGAGTTTTTCCATGCAGGTTGCCTTTGATTAAATTAGTGTGGCTTAAATAAATTCCATAGCAGATGGCATGTTTGCATAGGATTTAGAGCAGTGATGGAAAGGATTGTTGGCTCACAAGATAAAGAAGGCAGTAGGGGACAGGTTTGAGTACCCTGGCAAGGCACAGTGTAACTCTGGCCAACTCTAGCCCTCTATCAACATAAGACATATTTTAGAAACTGAAGTCATAAATATATTTTGTCAGTAATACAGTTATGGCACATGCGGAATTATATTACTGGGGACCTACATTGTCTAAATTTAGTAATTGAATAAAGAACTTGCATTACTTATTTCTAGGCTTTGTTTTTAGGACTACTTTGGCTCTTAAGAACTCTGTGTGTGTGTGTGTGTGTGTGCAGATATTTTTAACAAAGGAAAGGAATAGTTATCATTATGCAATTCTAATAATAATTAGAATTAGTTATCATTATGCAATTCTAATAATAATTAGGAATAGTTATCATTATGCAATTCTAATAATAATTATTAACAGAGGAGATAAGATTTCCTGTTGACTTTGTACAGCTAGTTATGATGGTCTGCTATTATGTCAGACTATCACATTTTCTTACACAATTTACATGTATTCCTATTAAATATCAATTTCTGTGTTTTGTAGTCACAAGCAATGAGCAGCACAGCTGATCTGTTGGACAAAATTTTAAAAGCAATTGAAGAAAACATTACCACAGAGAATAGTTGCTCTCTTCTTATGGCTCTGGATATGTTACTGAACTCTGACAGTACAAAAGAAATGGTATTAAATGTAATAAAATTCATTAAAATGGTATAACATTTGAACTGTTTTAAGATTTTTAAACATATGCACATTTTAAATGTTGCTTGGTTCATTGAAACTAGGTAATGGATACTTGGAAGTTATAGTCTCTACTTTTGTGTACATTTGGAATTGTTTTATAATACAGAAATTTTTAAATTTCATTTACTTCCAAATGGACTTACTATAAATGTTTAGAATTTGGCAGTTTTGCTTGCTAATTCTAGACATAGTTTGATACTTAACAGTATTAATTGGTACAGCATAATTCTAGTATTTCTTTCTGGTCACTACATTAAATTTCCTAAATCTAAAACTTATATAGAACTTTAAATAATTTTTAGAATTTTTACCCATCAGTATCTTTTATTTTTGTAATATATTCTTAATTTTTTTTGTCTTTAAATAATCATATTTAAAATAAGATTCACTGGGAAAAAGCAAAATCAAAATATTATTTTTAAATGCAATTAATCAATGGTAAATAATAAGCTAATTGCAAATTTCTGAGATTTTGTATTTGTTCAACAAGAATCAGAAAATTTCATCATATTTATTACTATTGCATGGAGTATTTGACCTTGTAATGTCATAGTAGATTTGAAAAGGCTGTGGAAGGTATTCATGTAAAGGCCATTGGTGGTTTAAAATAATGTTTGGTTGAAAGGATAAGGTTTAGCTTCACATTCACTATAACATTCTGTTGTGAAGAGTAAGCCTTTATAAATAACATGTACCTGACGATCTTAAAAATCTAAGTGGTGACATCATTGATCTAGCTTAGGGATAAGTAGATTCGGAAAGGAATAATGACTGGTTGCTATGACAATGTGGCTCTCACCAGCTGCTGATTTGTTGCTTGAACACAGGGTTTTACGTGCAAGATCCAGGCTCTGCGTGATAAGCTGTGGATCTTCCTGGTTCAGTCTTTCTACGCTGTTCGTCACACAGAAAGCTGGAAGCTGATGAGCACAAATGATCAACAGAAAATCCAAGCAGGTATGTTAGCCTTGAGATTTTTTATTCTTGTTTTATAATCTTTGTGACAAGAGAGATTTTGAAGGGATTCTAATAAGTAGTACGATTGTTTGTTTGCTTCTGTTCAATAATAGCCTGCTAATTGAAACTAGTATTAGTATGTTTAGTCAGTTTTAATAAATCATGCTTTTTTGCTGTTCTTAGAAAATGAAACTCATTTCTTTTACATATATATATGTCACTTTCTAATCTTACTTTATATTAGCAATAATGTTTCAGCCAAATTTGCTTAAAAGCATTCTTGTTTTACTTGTAGAGATTAGAAGTGTAGGAAAATGTAATCCATATAGAAAAGATTGCTAAATATGCTTTCTCTCCCCTTTTAAGTATATTTTTTTCATAAACCTCTTCTGTCTTTCGCATAAGACACCTTTTCTTGTGGTTTTGCCTGGATTAGATGGCTTTATTTCATAATTGATTGGTTCACTGATATGGTGTGTGCTATTGCGGAGTGTCCCTTAGGAGCCGCACAGTGGTTTCTGACATTTGAAACAGTAACATTAAACAAAAGACATAGCTTGCTCAGAATGTGTGTTTGTTTCAAAAATATTAAAATAAAATTTTGAGGGTATGGAACTAAAAATGGCTTCATTACTATTTTGGGGTTAAAGCAGGTGCTTTAGAAAAAATATTGGCAGATCCAGCAAGTATGCTTTTAAATGTTTTAAGTTAAGAAATTGTATTTTATGAAGCAAATACTTTTGTACTATAAAACATAGAAGCCGTGTGTGGTATAATATATTCTTGATAGTACATAGATATGTTAAATTCTTTAATGGTTTAGTCAGAATATGATTTGCTCTGTTTTGTGTTATGAGCATAAAATAATAGTGTAGCTAAATATGACCTCAGGAACACTTTTCAAAGAAATTCCAACAAAAAAATAAAATAATAAAATTATGAAACAAGAATCATGAGGTCTTTAAAAAATGGAATTTTTTTTCATGTGACTATTTGTGTACTGATTTTTAGATGACAGTTTAATCTTTACTGTGAAATCTGTACAATGTGAGGAAATAAGATCAGCATTCCATTAGTAGGTGCCATTCAGCTCTCTTCTGATTGGCAGTAAACTTTATTTTTCTCCATTTTAGAGGATTTCATAGTTAAGTTAGGCCTCAAACAACTGATCTTAATTCTTCAAAA
Organism: Pteropus vampyrus; assembly: GCF_000151845.1. Taxonomy (NCBI): domain Eukaryota; kingdom Metazoa; phylum Chordata; class Mammalia; order Chiroptera; family Pteropodidae; genus Pteropus; species Pteropus vampyrus. Next base: position 13,419,955 of record NW_011888803.1, read on the forward strand.
TGCTAATTAAAATTACTATAAATACACATATGTATATATACACATCTAAAACAAAATATTATTGGTAATCCAACTAATTGTCAAAAGTAACTTTTCAATGTAAAAATAATGTTTTTTAAATCTTAAGTGTTTTAAATTATGATGATTCCTGATTTATAGATAATTACTGCATTGGAAACCCCAGATAAAGGGGTGACTCTAGGTTGTCTTTTGTTATAACATTTCTTTTTTCTAGTTTGAGTTACTGACTTTGGGGAGAAATCTTATATTAATTTCTTCCTGTATATTATTGTGAAAAGTCATTTGCTAACTGTAAATCAGTCCCAATAATGCCATTTCTAGGATCCTGCTTTGTCTTATAGCACAGGTCCTATAGAATAGAGATAGTAGAAGATGCATGGTAGAGTTACAGATAATTTAATGTACTTTTCATCAACTGCTTTAATAAAAAACAAATAGTTTTTGGAAATTATATGTATTTCTTCAAAACATATTTTAGAGCTAAGTAACCTTCAAAAGGCAAAAATACATTAGCTAAACTGTATTTATAGCTCTCATACCATTATTCCTATATATTTTCCTAGTATCATTCAAATTCTTATTTGAAGAACATAAACATGAGTTCCCCAATTCCCATACAACCTAATCTGTAAAATGAATTTTGTAATTCTAAAAAATGATATGAGTTTGAGATTTGCTTTTCATTTTATTTTCAACAGAACCTTATTTTTTCTCTTTCATCCTTCCTTGAGATATACCTGCAAAACTAGAAAATATGTGTAATTAATTTCAACAGAGTTTTATATTTTTAGGATAAACATTTTCTCATGGTTAATAGATTATAAAATATTACATTTGTTACAGTCTGTAATTTTTTGTAATTTGGAAAACTGAATGAAACCAGTTATCTCTAAAATTTTACAGCTTGAGAAAATTTTGGTTTTTATACATGTATGAATATTCTGCGTGAGATTGTACATTTCTCATTTATTAATTTTAACAACATAAAATTCATAGGGACAGACAATAAGATTAAAAATATGATTCTTTAAAAAAATTCTAAAATATAATAGGAAATTGTCTATGTGTACTAGATTGGTTTTAGCTATTTTAAAGTTATTTTGCATCAAAACATAACCTTTTTCTGCTAGTATACTATTTTCTCTCTAATTCTATGTTCATAGTAGTGCCTCCTATAAAAATAAATTGTTTCTTTTTACAGCTGCATTTGACAAAGGTGATGATCGAAGACTTGGTAAAAAGCCTATATTTAGTAGCTCTCAGGTAAACTTTAAAAATTTTATAGGCCAAATGAAAAAAGATGTCAAATGATTTAAATTTTATTATTATGTATTTCAGAATAATTTTTAAAAATTTATTCTTTCATTAATTAAAGCTATTAATGGAAATAATTTTGAGTCTTTTTTAAATCAGGTAAACATTTAATAAATTTTTAAGTGATGTAAATTTTTGATCTGGTTGGCATAAGAAGTGTAATATTTTCAACCTTTTTTATTTTCTTGAAAACTTTTTTGGCAACTAACATACTGGACCTGTTCCAGTATATCAGAAATTGTCGAGAATTCAAGACCTAATTTAATGTCTATTTTTCTAATTAACCTACTTCTTACAAAAGAAAAATTTGGTTGTCCCAGTTTTTTTTATACTAAGATTTTAATTCACATAATAAATATTTGATGTGAAAAAGGCAATCAGTACAAAGAGTACAGTTGTGTTTTCTTTAAAAGTTACTTGGTGTACTTATATAAGGGATCTAAAATAAATAGTACTTATTCTTAGAAACAGAAAGAATGTTGGTTGCCAGGGGCTGGGAGAACAAAGAAAAGGGGAATTGTTCAATGGATATAGAGTTTCAGTTTTACAAGATGAAAAAGTTCTAGAGATCTATTGCACAGTAGAGAGCGCAAGCTTAACATTACTGTATAGCCCACTTAAAAATGGTTAAGATGGTAAATTTTATGTTATTTGTTTTTTACCACATACATTCACACAAAAAAGTTACTTGGTGTACTCATTATAATGTGAAATACTTTTTTCTTCTCCAAAAATATTATTAATGATGGTTAGAATTTCAAGCTAGTTAATGTACAGATGGTCACTTAGTAATATATTTGAAATATGAAATTATACTAACCTAGTACATGCATTACAATGATATGGAGACAAACATTGAGAGTTGCAGTTTGGAATGCATAGAACATACTGCCCTCGCGGAGTAGAGTAGGGAATCTTTTCTTCCTTATCAGCCAGTAGATAGGAACTCACAACTCTAAGCCACAACTGAAAGAAAGCTCTCATGGCTTGAGGCAGAGGTTAAGCTCCAGATGTCTTGAGTGAAAAACTACCGGATACTGGAGCTTTTTTCCAGTAAACTTCCTAGGACTATTTCCCAAAGTGTGTTCCACAATACCAGCTCCATTAGATGTTCTACCTAAAAACATGTAGAATCAACTGTTTGAAAATTGCTGGACACCATATCTCATAGAGACTGATGATATACATTAGCACCTTAAAAACTCTGACTAACATACAGTAAAGAACAATTTTGAATTCTGTTTTACCAAAATTTCCCCAAATTTTCTTTTCACAGAACACCAATAGACTCCCCCTCAGTCCCTTTTAGGCATATTATATAATTACACTGAACATATGCTAGGAAATAACACCTTAGGACATTTTTTTTCTATGTACCAGTTTCTTATTATCCCCTGTGAGTTATTTTTAAATCCCTAGAAATTAGCCTACCTGCCTTCCTTTCCCCTGCTCTACTAACTGTTATCAACCAGGTTTTCCTCCTTCCTTTCCTTACAGCAGAATAGAACAAAGTCTCATTGCTCTTTCATATCTTCTTAACTTTCCGGTTGTCCAAGGGTTTATGCTCTTAAGCACAAAGGAAAAAAACCAGGGTAATATGTTTCCCTCAGAAAGGCAGTGGTATACCGAAATAGGTGCTAGACCAAGAATCAGAAGAGTTCCAGTCTTGGCTTCACATTTATTATCTATGTCATCTTTGAATTTATTATCTATGTCATCTTTGCTTATTTGTAAAATGGAGTGATAAAACCTAGCAGGATTATTGTGAAAATTTAGTGAAATAATGTATATGCAGTTATCTGGTATAGAGTAAGTGCTCAATAAGTGTGGAATGAATAAATGTGTTTTCCAAAAAGAGATGAGCTCTTTTATAGGTGGAAGAAAGTTAATAAGACAGAGAAGAGTTTAAGAATAATGCTATTACCGAAATACTTAAGGGTAAAATTATATGATGTCTGGTATTTGCTTCTAAATAAAATGGGGTTAGTCATATATGAAGGAAAATTAGCTCAGAGTTGATAATTGTTAAAACTAGGGAATAGATACATGGAGACTCGGTGTACTCTTCTGTCTTCTTTTGATTATGTTTAAATTTTTCTATATTAAAAACTTTAAAAAAAAAAAAGAGGGAATAGTACTAAAACCAAAAGAGCGTCTAAGAGGATTGCTTTAGAGGATTACCCTCTTTTTCTTCATTTTTGTCAATAGCACATGATGACCATTTCCAGTTGGCCATTTGTGTATAGGAAATATATGTAAACTTTGTAGACAGACATAAGTCAAAGACTGCCTAGAAATGCATGTACATTGAGTCTTCATCATACTGTACTATGTTAACGTGAACTTTCTAAAGGAGTGTAGTTAGCCCATATACTACATAGATCCCTCCCATAGCATGATGCTTTAAAATAGATTCAATGATAGAATAAATTAAATAGATTAGTTTTAAGGGTGGGAAGAGGTCTACCTGGTTTTAGGTATTAAAAATAAATATTTCAAAAAAGAAATATTTTTCGAGCTAGGATTTGATTAAGAATACTAAAAATGAAGACCAAGCATATTTAAACTTTATAAATATTACATAAAATCCTAGAACATTGCACTGAATAGGACCAGTCTCCACCCTTTGGACATACATAATCTGAGGCCCAGAAATGTTAATGATTTCTTAAATAACCTAAGTCAGAGGCAGAGCATAGAATAAGATTCTAATGATTCTTTTATTATCATACCTTGCTTTTTCCTAAACTTAGTCATGTGATTATGTGTGTGGGTGTGGGTGTGTGTATAATCACACACCCATATACATATGTTATTTTTATCTCAGACAAAATTTTAATGTAATTAGAATATTTCTATATTTAGAAATAATTAGACCTTGAACTATATATCAATATATGCTCAGGTTTAACAGCATTCATCACATTTTTCTGAGTACCGAGTCTGTGATGGGCACAGTGTTCACGGATACAAAGATGAAGATGACACAGGCTCCACCTCATACTTCTACTGTCTCATACAGTTTTCAAAAGGGGAGTAAAGTATTTCTATAAAGAGTAGCAATATAATCTTAAATTTTTATTCTAAAATCTCTACCAATTTTTAAAATTTTTTGTTTCCTTCCATATCAAAGTTGGTTCTAAACAAAATGACAAAATAGATGCATTTGTCTTCATTGCCCTCTGTTTTCCCCTTTTCACCTATTTTTAGGACCCCTTTTCCTCTACTTCCTCCAGACAACCAACACTGTATTAGTATTTTTCCCCCTGTATTACTATCTTGTTTCTTTCAAAAAACCAAACTTTTCAGATGTAATGTGTTGTTTCTCAGGAGCTTTCTTTTTTTTTTTTTCTAATGAGGACTCCAAGAAGTAAATAATTCTTACCACAGAGAGTAAAATTTCTGGCATTTGGGTTGAAGACAAAATTTTTAGTGAAAAGCTTGATCATGTCCCTCAAATTAAACCATGTAGATGACTACCTACTTAAAACAGTAAATCATGAGCTCAAGTCCTACACCTTATCAGCATATGATCATATATAAATCACATACCTGTTTTAATCCCCAGTTTCTTGTAACAGGAGCTATCTCTTAGGATTGTTGTGAAGATTAAGTGATATTGTGTATGAAAAGAGTTTTAGCATAGAGCCTGGGAATGTGGACCCTGAAAAATGCTAGATATTGTTACTCAAGGCATTCTGACACTGTTAGGTATTAATTCTTTATCATAACTTCATAAAATTAAATAATACACCTTTTTAAATAGTATAGTATTTGAATTTTTTATGTTGTATTTAGATTTAAGGTAATATGACCAAAGACACATTGAAAGTACTGCTCAAAATGACCAAAGATAACTTAAGTTTTGAGTGGCCCTAAATTATAATATGCTGGAGATTTTTTTCTTTGAAAAACTGACTTATTAAAACATAAAATATTATGTGCCAAAGACTTCAGTCAAGTTACAGAGTATTTTTTTTTTCTCTTTTGTAGCAAAGGAGACAAGTTTCTGACTCTGGTGCTCTAAAAAGCAAATCTTTGAGAGAAAATAACAAAGAGTGTTGGAGTTGTCACTCTACTAATCAAAAGATGAAATCCGATGGATTAGGAGCATCTGGACATTCATCAAGTGCTAATAGAAATACTATAAATAAAACTTTGAAACATAATGATTTAAAGGAAAAAGATGGTACAAAAATAACATCTAAGATTACAAAAGAATTAAAATCTGGGGAGAAGAATGTTTCTGGAAAGCCCAAAGCTATAATAAAACCCAAAACAGAAAATAGTGATAATGCAAAGTCAGCAAACATGTCACCTAGGCAAGTTGTGGAAAGACCAGCAACAGCAGCAGGAGATGGACAGAAAAATATGTTACATGAAAAAGGAGTGAGAAATCAGGAAGGACAAATTGCAGGTGCCAGACCCAAGGTACTCACTGGAAACTTAAATGTGCAAGCCAAAGCAAAGCCTTTGAAGAAATTGACAGGAAAAGATTCTCCATGCCTTGGCATCACAGGACCTTCCAGCAGATCTATAAACTCAAGTATGGAATTACTGGTTTCCACTGAATGTCTAGACGAACCAAAAGAAAATGGATCAATAGGAGAAAAGAAGCCATCTGGTCATAAGCTGTCCTCTTGTGAATCTCTAGGACAGATTGTGAAAAACAGTGTAGAAAGTAGCAAAACTTCCACTGTAGGTAGGTTTTAGTGCTCTAATTTTTTTTTAGCTCCTGCCAAAGGTCCTAGAAAAATGACCTGTGTTTGGACTTTTATTTAGTTTCAAATCCACAGAAGTATTTGTTTCCATATAGTCATGCAAACAGAAGTGTTCTTCCCACATTAACATTTAATTTTGTTTATAGTATCTGACCAGTGAATTTTTACATAATTGTTATATATTTAGTGTTCAATCTCATGACTCACTTTTTCTTAATTCACAGCTGTAAAATCTCGACCTGTTTCAAAAGCCACCAATGGAACTTCCAATAAAAAAAGTATTCATGAACAAGAAAGTAATACAAATAACAGGTAAGTCTTCATTCATTGTTTTACCTATACATTAACTGTCTCTGAAAGTTAATTATATACTAACTTCTAACTATTTTTAAAATTCCTTTTTTTGTTAGAAAAATTAATATATTTACACAATGATATTTTAAAATTTTTCTTATTTATTAAAGGAAGTTAGTATATTTATCCAAAATGATGATTGCTGCAAAACAATAAAACATTGCTTTAATTTACACTTGTGATACTCGATTATGCATTGCTTTATCATACTTGATCTATAATTTTATAAACTTAAAGATTTATGAGCATGGTTTTTTTCATTTTCAGAAAAGATATATTTTTTATTTCTTGGAGAAAAAATGTATTTCATGTATGGGTCTTTTAAAGGCTCATGTTTTGGAATTTCAGTGTAATACTAAATGCAAATCATTTTTCTTAGTGTGCTAAAGAAGGTCACTGGCAAAGGATATACTGATCCAGTACCACAGGCAATTTTAAAGAAAAGAGGAAATGACAATGGATGTGCTACAACACAGTTGAGGACAAAGAATGCCCCATCTAATCATGCTAAAACTCAAGGTAAAGCTCAAGTAGTCCTGCAGGGTGTTACTTCTTGTTGAAACTGGATAAGCAGAACTCTGATTTGGAACTCGAGCAGCAAATAAGCTAGATATAACATGGGTTTACTCATTTTACATTCGTTTCATGCTATAGAGATGAGATTTTATACTTTTACTTTTCAGACTAGTATTTTGATGTTTGGGGGTGTTTGGGGTTTTTTTATTGTCTTTGTGAGAGCAATAATTAAGGGAGTCACTAGTTTATCTACATTACTGGTCCTTTTATATATTATGCCCATGTTTCTTCCTCATTTCATTGATAACTAGAAATTCCATCTGCAAAACCAGCACTAAAGAGTTCTTTAAAAAGTAATGGTACAGTCTAGAGAGCTGTAATACATAAGAAAAAGAATTTTTCCTCTGGAATCTGTACTGTGCCAATTGTTTTACCATGTTCTAAGAAAGAAAAGAATACTGATCAGATTGGTAACATACTAATTTTAAAAATGAATTTGCCTTATGCATTGAACAATTTGTAAAATCCTAAAAACAATTTGAGTTAAATAATTAATACTGAAAGTAAATTTAAAAAATAAGGCAGAGAAAAATAAATCATTTTCTAGTTATAGTTAAAATTTTTACAATATTGAAAATATTTTTAAATATTTGATAATTCTGTTTGACAGTGCGCAAAATATGATCTCTAGGACTTTTAACCAGTATAAACAAACAGACTCCCAAAATTAATCCTCTTTCCCTCCAGTTACCAGTTTTGGTTTCCACTGCATATCTAAGTTGTTAACCCTAATGATCTATAATAATAATGATCTTGTTATGAGAAATAAATTAGTTTTGTTCATGTTTGAGGGAAAAAATTACAGCAACTTCAACATTTCTATTTTATGTTTAGCTTGATTCTCCTTTTCAGTTGTGTGGAACACAGTCTTTTTTTCCCTCCTTAAAACTTCAAAGGGACATTTCTTCCCGCTCTTTCGGTATAAGGAAATCAGAATTTTCCACCCCCATATATTTATGCAAATCCAATTCTGGCATAAGGATCAAAGCCCTTTACTTGAATAAGAGAGATCCTATTTCAGTAATTTTACTAAAACTCTAGAATAGTCCATTTATTTTTGTAATAGAAAAATATTTTCTTTTTTTATTTTATCATGCCACTAACTCGTAATCTGTAATTGTCCATTTGATTGAAGATGTGTTACCATTTCATTGTTTTATTTATTTTATTTCTTCTAAAGTAATTTAAAAACAAATATTGAATTTCATTCACAAATTGGAAGGTATATTTTTGAATTTTCTTTTCTAAGGATCCCAAGGAGAGTCACCAAATTCAGTAAAATCTTCAGTGTCTTCAAGGCAGTCTGATGGAAATGTGACAAAGTTGGACCACAGTACAACGATGGATAAACAAACACCTAAGAGAAAACTTGTCAAGCAAGGACACACAACTTTGCCCAAGGTTAATGCAAAAAGAGTGGCAATGCCTAAAAACCTAAATCAATCTAAGAAAGGTGAAACTTTGAATAATAGAGATTCAAAACAGAAAATGCTTCCTGGACAGGTAATATTGAAGACTCAGTCTTCTCCTCAAAGACCTTTAAAAAGTGAAACCTCTGTTGTCCAAAAATGTATGCTTCTTGATGCATGTGATAATAATAACAAGGGCAGTGTTACTGAACAGAAGCCTCACGAACCTCTATTTAATCTCACATCTGAAATTAGAGGTATGGAAGCATTCCATTCATCATGCTCTCCTGACCCACAAAAGCCATTAAACAATCAAGAAAAAGAGAAATTGGTATTAGAATGCCAAAATGTTTCAAATTTGGATAAATCAATAAAACATGAACTGGAATCAAGACAGATTTGTTTAGATAAAAGTAAAACAAAATTTTCTGATCACAAAGAAACAAGTCATTGCAACACAGCTAAACTACATTGTCATTCCAATGGGAGTGATAATGTAGATTCAAAACTTTATAGCACCACTGCCCTAAAATGCATGATTTCAAATCCAAATGAAAACTCTTTGAATTCTAATCCAGTTTGTGATTTAGACTCAACAAATGCAGAGAAAAGTCATTCAGTATCAGATAAGGAGAAGCAAATGGGGAATAAAGACACAAACAAAAAATCAGGCATTAAATATGTGAAAAATGTTTTGCCTTGTGTTACTGAAAGGACAAATGGGACCTTAAATACTGTTCTTCAAGGTGACGGAAAATCTAAATTTCATGTAGAACAGACAATTCCCAGTCAGTTATCTGATGACTCTGCTATAAACGAAGATAAATATGCTGCAGCAAACTCAGATAGTTCCTGCAAGTATGCTTTAGAACAAATATCAGGAAAAAATTCTCCTAAAGATATGGAAACAACAGAAACTCCAGAGAGCCATGAAACTCCAGAAGCTCCATTCATGAGCCACTGGAATTTAAGTACCAGTGTTCTGCATCAGAAAGAGAGTCCTGAATCTGATACTGGCAGTGCTACCACATCCTCTGATGACATAAAGCCCAGGTCTGAAGACTATGATGCTGGAGGGTCTCAGGATGATGATGGATCAAATGACAGAGGTATTTCTAAATGTGGTACAATGCTGTGCCACGATTTTCTTGGAAGAAGTAGCAGTGATACCAGTACTCCTGAAGAATTAAAAATATATGATAGTAACTTAAGAATTGAAGTGAAAATGAAAAAGCAAAGTAGTAATGATCTTTTCCAAGTTAATTCGACAAGTGATGATGAGATTCCTAGGAAAAGAGCAGAACTTTGGTCTCGATCTAAAATGGTCCACCCGAGGGAAAAAGAAACTATTCTCCGAGGCAGTGTCCACTTTGCTCAGGAAGTAGATCAAGTTTCTTCCTCAGCAGATGAAACAGAAGATGAAAGATCTGAAGCTGAAAATGTTGCAGAAAATTTCTCTGCACGTAACTCAGCTCCTCAGCAGTTTCAGGGGATAATTAATTTAGCTTTTGAAGATGCAACTGAAAACGAAAGTCACGAGTTTTCTGCAACTAAAAAATTTAAAAGGTCAGTTTTACTTTCAGTAGATGAATGTGAAGAATTAGGATCTGATGAAGGGGAAGTCCATATTCCCTTTCAGCCTTCTATAGATTCTCTTTCACCTTCTGATGTTTTTGATGGCATTTCTCATCAACATGGAAGGACCTGCTATTCCAGATACTCACAAGGAAATGAAGGTAGTATTTTAGAATGTAAACAAGATAAAGGGAATAGCGAATGTAAAAATGAAAGTGCTCTTTTGGGTCTTAGTAGCATTGACTCTTCAAGAAAAGATAAACAGAGTACTTCAGCCACTGGAAAAAAGTACACAATAGAGGTCCTGTCCAAAGGAGGCAGACAGCTTCCTCTGGAAGATAAAGTAAAGAGTGGAAGTGATGTAGATAATGACTTGCAGCAACACTGCAAACTCTCAGATAGTGATATAAAATCTCAAGAAAGACCATGTCATTTGGAGCTTCATCAAAGAGAACCCAACACTGACATACCAAAGAACAGCTCTACAAAATCTCTGGACTCCTGTCGGAGTCAACTTCTGCCTCAGGAAGGTCAAGTGAAAGAGAGCCATTCTGCAGCTACCGAAAAAGCTAATATTGCTTTATCTGCAGGTAATGTACAGAAATAGAAATGTTAAATCCATAAGAAAATTAGTTTGTAGAATGTTCAAGTTGTATGTAGCCCTGAATGTTATATTTTAGTTAGATAGAATAATTACTTAAGCAACAGATTCAAATTTTAAATAAAAACTTAAATTTCTTAATAATATTAAAATTAGCTAGTTAGTCTTCACTGTAAACTTAAAATCCTAGTGCAGAATCAATATCTAGTAAAAATTTTGGTTATTTATTAGAGCTAACTTACTTAGAGAGTTTACGTGAAAGAATAAAGAGAAAACCTTATTTCTGTTATTTAGTTATTTATGTCTTATTTAACATAAGAATTCTTGACTATTAGAAATTTTATTTTACATTGGATATGATTTAAGAATTACACTAGTATATATCTGTGAGGGCTGTGCAATAACTATAGTAATATGTAACTAAAAGCACTGAACTATTTTAACTAGATTAATTATTACAATTTATATACGTTTTACAGAGATTAAGACTTTAAGGATCGCTATAATTCTATTCTAAAATTTTCAAGTAAAAAGATAAATTTCCTAAAAGAGAGTATATTTAGAAGCAACAATCGTATATGAAAAAGCCCAGGCTTATTTCACATGTATAAATGATTTCCTGTCTAATTGTTTTATGTGTTTGTCTTCCTTATTATAGTAATTTGAACTAATGACCTACATTTAAAATATGCAATAGTCACTGACTGAGTAGCTATCGTATATCAGAACTAAGAAAAATACTGATCAGTAGTCCCTGTTCAGCAAAATCACAAGAATAGGGAGCTTCTTAAAGTTGTATTTTTTGTCTGTCCTTGCTTGCATCCTTCTTTGCATGTGCAATATACAAATAAGGCTTTAGATAAAATGTATTTATTCTCTTTTCGGAACTGACCTTAAAAGTCACCATCAAATAATCATATCTTTTTTTTCTCTTTAAGTTTTACTGTAGCAAATTAGGTATATGTGCACATTCTTTGTTTATGTTTAAATAATTTCTGTTGTTTTCTGTATTACAAGTTTTCAAATTAAAGTACAGAGAATTATTGTTAGTCACCAGTGTCAATTTTGCTGCTTAACATTATCCTCGAGTTGTTTGGTTTTTTTTAAGATAGAAAAATAAATTCCTCAGAAATCTTTTCAATTTTGTATAAATGTTATTCTTCTCATTCTGTGTTTTTTTGGACTATAACTGTTCTATTGTTCTACAGAACTCTGAGGGTACCAACATGTGCAATTTTTACATTGTGTAGTATTATGAATTATTTCAGGAGACATAGATGATTGTGACACACTGGCACAAACCTACATATATGACCATCGGCCTTCAAAAACCCTCTCTCCAATATATGAGATGGATGTAATAGAAGCATTTGAGCAGAAAGTGGAATCAGAAACACACGTTACAGACGTGGATTTTGAAGATGATCAACACTTTGCAAAACAAGATTGGACATTGTTAAAACAACTGCTCTCTGAACAGGATTCAAACTTAAACATTACAAATTCTGTTCCTGAAGATTTAAATTTAGCACAGTATCTAATAAATCAGACACTACTTTTAGCACGAGACAGCTCAAAACCTCAGGGTAAAGCACATGTTGACACTTTGAACAGATGGAGTGAACTAACCTCTCCACTTGATTCCTCAGCAAGCATCACCATGGCTAGTTTTTCTTCTGAAGATTGTTCACCCCAAGGGGAATGGACAATTCTGGAACTGGAAACTCAGCATTAAGAGTACTAACACTTTGGAAAATGTTAAACTATGCCATCCCTTTATTTTTTGATGTTTATATTATATACAAATGATAATTGCATTAGCCAGAGATAGACTGCCCTTAATATTGAGGGAGTCTTTCCAATTTATTGAAGTAAACATAGTTTATTTATTAATATTATATCACATGTAGAAAACAAGTTTTTCTAAAATTTTTGAGCATGTTTTATTATTAGAGAAATTAGAAGACATATAAAGAAGCCCTTCCTTCAGTTTTCCTTTCCTAACTGATCATTTGTTCACTTACATTCAAGAATTTAAAGTGTGAATGCACAAGTGGATCTGTCTCTTTACTTTTTGCTCGGCATATGATAACATAGTAATTTAACAATAAAAAAACTGTGCTTGTGTCAATTTATGTAGAGTTAAATCTATTAATAACATTCAAACTTGGGATCAGTGGACTGGTGTGGTTGAGGCAGACAGCTGAATGTTAGGAAAAAACCTTCACTTCCTCAACAATTCAGGTTCAGGAAATTCTGAAGTAAATGCATCTCAGGTTTCAGTCACATTGTTACTAAAACGGAGAAATGAAATCTCACATCACTCTAAATTTTGGGGATATATCCAGAAAGAGACATCTGCCCTTGTTCAAAAGAAGTGGCAAGGAAAACTTCTGTTTTATTGATAGATTCCCTTTATAGTTAATCACTCCCATTTTCCATTTTGTATTAGAGGTATTTTGGAACTGCACCTGCAATAAGCCTGCACTAAATATTAACTCAGAAATGGGTTTATGAGGCAGTTGAGTTACTGAGTTAAACTGCGTGCATGTGCGCACACACACATATATGTTTGCTTTCTCCATTTGTCTATATACTTCCTTAAGACATTGATGAGATTGCCTTTCAGTCTGTAATTTTGGTAGGCAAGGATAAAAATCTTTTCTACAAAATTCCATTGAGAATGAACACTTGGATACCTACTTGATATTGGTGAACATTGCTTTTAGGGTGGTGAGTTAAAATTGGCCTCTCTCGGGTAGGGGGAAGGTAGATGGGGGGAAAAATTTAAATAATTTCTTCAATTAAGTAAATAAAAATGATTAAAAAAAAAAGAATTGGCCTCTCTCAAAAGCTTTGTAACTCATAATTTCAAATATGTCAGAAGTAAGTCTTAGAATTTTGGTTTAGAATTTCTCTTTTAAATGAACAAAGTTTCAAATGGTCAACAATATAATCTGTATATTGCATATCAAAAATCATATGAATGTATGTCAGTGGTTATTCTTATATAATAATTTAATTGCGTTAACATTAACTACTAACCTGTTATACCATAAATCTGCTATGCCTTTTTTAAGTAGAAGCTCTGCAGGGGCACTCATTCATTCAGTCAAGAAATTGGTTCTAGGTACTAAGTTGCAAAGATGAATAAGGTTTGATTCTTGCCCCCTCTCTCTCAAAAAGAGAATTTAGTTTCTAGTGAGGGGAAAAGCCATATAAGAAAAAAGTTAAAATATAGTATTATAAGAACTCTGTATTTTAGCACTAGATGGGAATTTAGACAGTCTAATCCTGTCAAATTCCAAAGGACTCTGAAGCCCAGAGGAATTAAGATTGCCCAAGGTCCCACAGCTAATTTGTGGGCTAAAATCCAATATCTCTTAATTTCAATCTGATGTTGTTTCTACCACACAACACACTTCATTTGATTTTTTATCGTAAAACCTAAGAGCAAATACATTTATGGACAGTTTGTATTATAAAGAAGCAATATATGATAGTGTCAGAAACAGCACAAATTCCCAAGACATTTTCTTTTACTCCAAATGTGAAATTGTTTTAGGTGTTATTTTTAATAAACTACCTCAGAAATTCAGAAAGTTATAATTGAAACTTCTTTCCCAGTATTAAGGTCTTGAAAACTCTTCTTAACCTACCAGACAGTAAAAGTTATTCAATTCTATGTCACATCTGCAAATAGATAATAGGGAAGGCATTTTACTTACATAGTGACCCTTAAGATAATTTCAGAACACGTGTGTTTTCTAATCAAGCTCTTTTATAAACAACATGTCTACCAGTCTGTTTGCTTGGGGACTCTTTGGGCTAGTTCATTGTTCAATAAACATATATTGAAAAATAACTGCCAACATTTATTTAAAATTTATTATATGTTAGACACTGTGCTGAGTGCTTTAAATATGCATAACATTTAATGCTCACAACAGCTCTATGAGGATATGTCTTCTTATCTTTATTTTATACATGAGAAAACATGCAGGGCCCTTACCTTTGATGAGCTACTCTAGTGGAAGAAACTAAAAGAAATAACATACTAATCTATTGTTTGGTAAAATAGTAGTTGTATATGGTCAGAGTTGTGGGAGCCCAGAGAGGAGCTATGTATAGCTTATCAGGAAGAGAAGATTAGAGAAAGCTTCTTAGAATTTCTGTAAAGAAGGGGCTTAGTGGCTGCAATCTAGTTGGAAGTGTAGGTCTGGGGACTTGTCTTGAAAATGCACTTGTATAAGAAGTACTTTGCTTTTACTTAGATTATGTGTTACAGATCAATAAAAATATAAATGTTTTTAAATGATGGTTTTATACTAGTTTACATGAGATTGCAAAAACTCTAATCATACCAAAAAAATACAGTTTTATTATATTTATTTTGATTTGGGTTGCTTTGGGAGGATTGGTGAAGGTTATGGATAGAACCTTAAGCCCCTTTATACCATCTCTTGGAGCAACCAGGTAACATGTGACTCTAGCTTTCAAGGATGAATAAGAATTTGCTTAGTGATAGGGCATTCTAGCCACAACTGTACATTAAAGAATGGTGACCAGGATGTGTGTTGGACATAGGGCTAAAAAGCTGAGCTAGAGTTGGATTCTGAAAGTTATTAAATATTATGTTTAAGTAGTCAAGCCCTGGATTTGATAGGCATTATGTCTTTTTTTCCATTATGATTTCATTTATTTGTTTTTAACTCTGGACAATCTGTTTCCTTTTCTTGGGAAATAGCACCTACAACTCACACTAAGTAGTCATCAAAGTTGTTTTTAAGTCATTATGTAACATAAGCAGGTGTGTTTTAGAACAATAACTGTCAGCAGTAATGAAAATGGCCTGTTTTGTAGAAGCACCCAAATCTCCAAATGCAATTTTAATAATTTTGTCAACCTTAGAAGTGGAGAATGGAGGAGGATTTGGTAACAGAAATATTAGATAGACTGAGATTATAGAACTTGATGAATGATCGGATAATGAGAGAAAATGGAAAGACCTTTTAAGTCGCTGTCAAAAATAACACCTATTCCACACATATTTGAGAGCCTAATATATTCCCAGAACTATCCTAGTGCTAGGGATTAAAAGGTGAATGGCATAGTTTAGTGAGGAAGACAGATTGTTGAACAAAAATTACAAAATCTTGATGGTAAGTCACAATAAAGCTCTGTATAAAGTGTAATCAGTGGACAAAGGAGAGGGAAATGATGCAATATACTTGGATAGGCTCCCTTACTATTTTAGGATTAGAAGAATTCACAAGACAAATGAAAAGGCACGCTGTTGGCAGAAAAAGAGTTTAGAGGCAGTGGGGAATTCTGGTGGTTCCATGTGGCTAGAGAGAAGGGAACGGGTGGCAAGGACAAGAGATGAAGTTGGATAGGGATGTTGAGTCCAGAGAGTAACATGATGAAGTTTGCATTTTAGAAAGGTCACACTGGAAGCAGTATGTAGGATGGAATGGAGCAGGATGACAAGGCAGGGAGACTGGTAATGACTTTTAATAATAAAGGCTTGAACTAAAGCAGTGGCTGTGGAGATAGGAATGGATATATTTGAGAGATTTAAGATGTGACTTGGAAAAGCCTAGTGGACTAATGGGTTGAGAGGGTGGAGTCATCCTAAAAGACTCAGGTTGCTAACGGGGGAGCCTAGGTGGTTGATGTTGTCATTAACCAAAAGTTGAAGCAAGTTTAAGAGTGAGGATGAGATTAATTTAGGACCTAGTTCGAGATGCCTGTGGAACAGTCAAGGAGTTGAGGACAAAATACTGTGGAAAAGTCAGAAAAGAAAAGCCTGAGGTGAGTGAAAAGGAATATTTAGAAGTAAGAGAACTAGGAGGCCAAGGTGAGGAGTGATGAATGTATAATCTCACTACTAATCAAAGAAAAGCAAATGAAAACATTCTACTTTCACTTATCAAATTGGCAAGGATTTTAAAAGGTCTTTAAGAAATTCAATGTTAGCAAGAGAATAAGTTTGGGATCTTCAAATGCTGCCATGGGAATGTAAATTATCTTTCCAGGAAGTAATTAGGCAATCTATATCAAGAATGTTTATAACTTCATATCCTTAACCTAGTTCTTTCCCCTCTTGGGTTCTATCATTAGGAAATAAGAATCTGAAACAGATTTGTCTAAAAATGTTATAAGAAAGCTAGATATATTAGTGAAAATTAAAAACTAGCTAAATGTCAACAGGAGAAAGGCTAAGTAATTTATGGTATATTTCTGTAACACATTATGCAATGATTAAGGTTATTTCCAAAATATCTGTTTACTGCCAAGGGAAGACACTTATAAGAAAAAAAAACAGAATATATATTTAGAAAGATAATATCCAATTTTCTACACGTACAGGTACGTAGAAAAAAGAGACTGGAGGGAAATAAGTAAAAATGTTAATGGTTGTTATGGTCAAGTGGTGCTTATTACTTTTATCTTTAACATATATTTTCCATGTTTTCTACAAGGCACAGAAAAATAAGTGGGTTGGTGTGTTTTTAGATAAATAGTAGCAGTTAACAGTGTCAAATGATAATTGAGGTATCAATTAAGGTGACACCTAGTCCATTGGATTTGGACATTAGGGTTTTATTGGTAGATTTGTCAATGGGTGGGGGGGTTATTTTATTTTATTTTTAAAGTAGTAGTAAGGGCAGAATCTAGACTACAATGGGTTGAAAGGTGGGCAGGAAGTAAAGTAGAACTTATTCTTTCAAGGAGCTTGACTGTAAAGGAGGCAGGAGTAGTTTAAAGATACTGTTATTTTTAAGATAAAACAGTTTGAAAATAAGTTGGGAATAATCAGTGAATCAGGGACCACCAAGGAAAAGGCAGGAGAAGGCAGGATCAAGCACAAAGAGTATTAACTGATACAAGGCATTTCAAAAAACTTCAGGTGTTTAATATAACTTAAGTACCAAATGCGTGTAGGAAAGCAGTGGAAGATAAAACTGGAAAAGTGCAGGCGGGCCAAAATACGAAGAGCCCTGTAAAGCACACAAAGGACTGTGAGAAAACATATTTTTAAAATTTTTAAATCAAATGTAAACACATTATAGGACTTTTTAAAATTAAGATTACTCTAGCTGTACAGTGTAAAAAATATCTGGGAAGGAGAAGAGACTGGAGGAAGGAAGACCTGTAAGGGGGTCACTGCAATATAATAACATTTTTAAAAAATAGGCTCACACTAAGGAAGTTATAGTGAGCATAGAAATAAGAATAAGGATTTGAGAGATAATTAGAAGGCAGAATGAACAAGATGTGGTTGCCAACTGGGTATGAAGACTTGGAAGAAGGGATAAAGATGATTTCCTCCCCATATCCCAGAATTCTAAGAGGTAAAAAATGGAAGGCTGATTGTTCCTGGTTGAAAAAAGATCATTTTCAATTTGGACATGTCTCTAGGATACAATTGAGACAACCAAGGTACACAATAATGTCTTTCAAAATTTAGAAACTCAACAAACTTTGATCTCTACACTCTCCACTCCATCTTCCGTTAGGTGTTTTTGGCAAGGGAGAGAGGTGTGGACTTGGTTTGGCTCAGTTTAATGATCTATTGCAAGAGATATTTTGGAGTTGGTATTGTCTACATACTCTTCTCCAGTAATATTTATATTATTTTCATATTGTAAATTCTTATACCAAGACTACTTTGAACCCAAGCTTGCTAAATATGGGAAATGTATGTTTCTATCATGTTAATACTACACAAGTTACTTTAGGAAAAAGAACCATAAAAAGGGGGTTTTTGAAAATATGAATAGAGTCAATAAGTAATAATAAATTTGATAAGTGGGAATATTATAAGTAAGTGAATCTCCACAAACCCATTTTATTTTTATTTTATTTTCTAATTAGGTTTATTGGGGTAACATTGGTTAATACAATTATATAATTTGACATCTATATATTCTATTGTGTGTTTACCACTAAAAGTTCAGTTTCCTTCAGCTGCCATATATTTGATCCCCTTTACCCACTTCACCCTACCCTACCCCCTTATATTTGACCCCCTTTACCCTGTCTACCTCCCTGCTCCTCCCCCACCTGCTACCTTCTGGTAACCACTAGTCTATAGTCCATGTCCATGAGTCTCTGTTTCTTTGTCCTATCATTTGTTGCTTTTAGGTTTATATCCCACATATAAGTGATATCATGAGATTTTCAACCTTTTCTGTCTGGCTTATTTCGCTTAGCATGATTATCTCAAGGTCCATCCATGTTGTCGCAAATGGCAGTATTTAATCTCTTCTTATGGCTGAGTAATATTCCATTGTATATATGTACCACAGCTTCTTTAGCCAATCATCTATCGCAGGACACTTCAGTTGCTTCCATGTCCTGGCCACTGTGAATATGCTGTTACGAACATCGGTGTGCAAATATCTTTTTGGATATAGGTTTTCAAGTCTTTGGGGTAAATACCCAGTAGAAGGATTGCTGGATCATATGGTAGATCAATTCTTAGTTTTTTGAGAAACTCCATACTGTTTTCCACAGTGGCTGTACCAATTTGCAGTCCCACCAGCAGTATATGAGGGTTCCTTTTTCTCCGCATCCTCTCCAACATTTGTTATTAGTTGTCCTATTGATAACAGCTATTCTAACAGGTCTGAGATGGTATCTCATTATAGCTATAGATGGTATCCCTAAAAGCTAGCAATGTTGCTTGCAAATATATTTTCCCATTCAGATGGTTGTCTCTTTACCTTGTTGACGATTTCTTTTGCTGAGCAGAAGCTTTTTAGTTTGATGTAGTCCCATTCATTTATTTTTGCTTTTACTTCTCCTGCTTTTGAGGTCAAATTCATAAAATCCTCTTTAAGTCCAAGGTCCTTGAGTTTAGTTATGTTTTCTTCTATGCATTTTATTGTTTCAGGTCTTATATTCAGGTCCTTAATCCATTTTGAGTTAATTTTGATGTGTAGTGATAGACAACAGTCTAGTTTCATTATTTTGCATGCGGCTTTCCAGTTTTCCCAGCACCATTTATTGAAGAGGCTTTCCTTTCTATATTGTATGTTTTTCACTTTTTTGTCGAAAATTATTTGCCCATATATGGATTTACTTCTGGACTCTCGATTCTGTACCACTGGTCCATGTGTCTATTTTTCTGCCAATACCATGCCTTCCACAAACCCATTTTAATTACTCAGGGATAACAAATGAAAACAAATTAGATGCTTTGCCAACATTATAAAAATTATTAGAGTTAATCAGAATGAACGAACCAATGGAAATAAAGTAGAAAAACAATCCCAAGTATTACTATACTATACAAATTTAAATTATTGGTCAAATTAGATAACTTGCTTGGAATTCAATTTCATTTCTCATTTTGAAAATCAAGCTAAAATTCTGGGCAGATTAGATTAAATCTCAATCCAAAAGCAGTGTGCGGGATGATTGTGCTTTTCATAGACATGTTAGACTGTCATATGTGACACAAATGCCTGAGCCAATTTATATTACACAGATTTACTTGTACATGTCAGTGTCATACAGCTATTATTGCCATCACAAATTTAACACCCTTATATGCTATTTTTTAATTTTTTAATTTCTTCAGAAACAGGATAGAAATCATAAGATCATTGTTTAGTTCATTCTCATAATTCTTTTTAAAATTATCGATCATCTTAAAATTCATTGGAGCATAGTGTTGACTTAACATCTTAGAAACAATTTAGCCAGTAGATTCTAACGTTAGTAATACTACTAAATGAAGAAAATTAATATATATGTGAGAATTCATAGGGGGAAAAAATTGAGTTTTCCCAAGTACTTTTTTTGGAAAGATGTGACTGGTTACCTGAGTCATCTGTGGGAGTGATGCTTCAATTGTGTATAAAAATAATCTCATTTTCATGTTTCAGTTTTTTTAGTCACTAATAATGACTATATCTTTATTAATTGTGTTTGACTGTTTACCTAAGTGAAAAGTTGAAATATATATAGTTTCTTTCATTAGGTAATTTATATCCTTAAAACTTTATAACAAGAAAATGTAAGAAAGCAAATTAGGAATCATATTTGTAAGAAATATAACAAAGTCAGATTCTTAATGTATAGATACATCTTGTATATCAATCAGAAAAATGCAAACAACCCACTAGAAAACTAGTCAAAAATTAAAAACAAAATTAACAAAAGCAGAAATAGAAATGATCAAAATCATGAATGATAAAATGTTTTGTGTACTTATTAGTAAAGAGGTACAAAACTAAACATGTTTATTTAATACATAAAGATAAAATTATGAAACAATGTCTGGAGTACAACAAAATTGGCATTGAATTTATATATTGTTGGTTTAAGTGTAATTGGTGCAAACTTTTTTGGAAAGCACTTTGGCAATAGGAATAAGGGCCTTAAAAATCTTCATAATCAACCGTACTCATGTGTAGGAATAATCAACATCATTAAAATGGCCAGACTACTCAAAGTCATATATAGATTCAATACAATCCCTATCAAAATACCAATGGCATCTTTCAGAGAGCTAGAACAAATAATCCTAAAATTTATGTGGAACCATAAAGACCCCGAATAGCTATGGCAATCTTAAGAAAGAACAAAGTTGGAGGTATCACACTACCTGATATCAAACTATACTACAAGGCTACAGTAATAAAAACTGCGTGGTACTGGCATGAAAACAGACACATTGATCAATGGAACAGAATAGAGAGCCCAGAAATAAATCTACGCCTATACGCTCACTTAATATATGACAAAGGAGGCAAGAATATACACTGGGAAAGGCTGCACATTAAAATCTCAGCAGAGTTGAATTATGGGTATTTGTAAATAAAAAATACATACACTGGGGTAAAGATAATCTCTTCAATAAATGGTATTGGGAAAATGGCACATATATATGCAAAAAAAAAAAAATGAAACTGGACCACCTTCTTACACCATATACAAGAATAGACTCAAAATGGATTAAAGACTTAAATGTAAGACCATAAAACCATAAAACTTCTAGAAGAAAACATAGGCAGTAATCTCTCTGATATTGCTACTAGTAATTTCTTTTCAGACATATCTCCTCGGGCAAGGGAAACAAAAGAAAAAATAGGACTACATCAAACTAAAAACGTTTTGCACAGCAAAGGAAGCCATCAACAAAACAGACAACCAGCTGAATGGGAAAAGATATTAGCTTATTATACATCTGATAAGGTGTTGATATCCAAAATATATAAAGAATTCATACAACTCAACAACAAAAAACAAAGAATCCAATTTAAAAATGGACAGAAGACATGAACAGATATTTCTCCAAAGAGGAAATACAGATGGCCAATTGATATATGGAAAGATGCTCAGGCTCACTAATCATCAGAGAAATGCAAATTAAAACCGCAATGAGATATCACCTGACACCTGTCCGAATGGCTATCATCAATAAATCAAAGAACAACAAGTCTTGGCAAGGATGTGGAGAAAAGGGAACTCTCATATACTGTTGGTGGGATTGCAAATTGGTACAGCCACTATGGAAAACAGTCTGGAGTTTCTTCAAAAAATTAAAAATGGATCTACCTTTTGACCCAGCAATTGCATTGCTAGGTATTTATTCAAAGAAAACCAAAACAATAATTCGTAAAGATCTATGCACCCCTATGTTCATGCCAGCACTATTCGCAATAGCCCAGATATGGAAGCAATCTAAATGCCCATCAACAGACTATTGGATAAAGTTATGTTCATATACACAATAGAATATTACTCAGCCATTAAAAAAATGAAATCTTACCATTTGCAATGACATGGATAGACCTAGAGGTTATTATGTTGAGTGAAATAAATCAGAG
The DNA here is from genome assembly GCF_000151845.1 of Pteropus vampyrus. Taxonomy (NCBI): domain Eukaryota; kingdom Metazoa; phylum Chordata; class Mammalia; order Chiroptera; family Pteropodidae; genus Pteropus; species Pteropus vampyrus. The sequence goes on from NW_011888803.1 coordinate 13,442,372, forward strand.
AAAGATAAATACCATATGATTTCACTGATAGGTAGAATCTAAGGAACAAAAAGAACGAATGAATCAAAAACAAACCTACAAATATAGAGGACAATCTGGTGATGGCCAGGAGGGGAAGCGGGTGGGGAGACGGGGAGAAATGGGCGAAGGGTTAAAGAAGTACAAATTAGTAGTTGATAGAGGATTACCCAGTTGGGGGAATAC
>NW_011888803.1:13442832-13446321 GCF_000151845.1 Pteropus vampyrus
TTTTTAAAGTCCTGAAATATAGGAATAGATAAATAAGTTATTTTATTTTGATATGTTGAGATATTAAGCCACTTTAATAAATATCATGTCTGATAAGAATATTTGGTGATTTAGGGAACGTTCACAATAATTGAAGGAGTTAGATATTAATGCACATATGTAGTGTGATCTATTTATGATAAAGACTGCTGTGATAGTCTTATGTGTCAATTTGGCTAGGCCACAGTACCTAGTGACTAATCAAACACTAATCTAGGAGTTGCTGTGAAGGTATTTTGTAGATGTATTTAACCTCTACGATCACTTGACTTTAAGGAAAGGAGATTATCTTTGATAATGTGAGTGGGCCTCATCCAATCAGTTGAAGACCTTACAAGTACAAACTGAGGCTTCCCAGAGAAGAAAATATTCTGCCTCAAGCCTGAAGCATCAACCCTTGCCTGAGTTACCAGACTGCCCTGCAAATTTTGGACTTCCCGACCCCTACAATCTAGTGAGCCAATTTTTAAAAATAAATTTCTTAATATATGCATCCAACTGGCACTGTTTCTCTGGAGAACCTTGCCTGGTACAACTGCTAATATCCTACCCTAATATCTATTCTCCTTTTCCCTCCTAACAGAACCTTGAATTTTATAAGTGGGCACTTGGCTACTCAGAATGAAGACGACTTTTCCTTGCAGATAGCTGTAACCATCTGACTAGGTTCTGACCAATGAGATAAAAATAAAAGTGTTGAGTGGTACAGTAGTCCTCCTTATCCACCAGGGATATGGTCCAAGACCCCCAGTGGGTGCTTGATACTATGGATAGTACCGAACCCTGTATGTACTGTTTTTTCCCATACACATATACCTATGATAAAGTTTAATTTATAAATTAAGCACAGAGAGAGATTAACAATATAAAAATAGAATTATTATAATATACTGTAATAAAAGTAATGTGAATGTGGCATTATTAAGGAAAATAAGTGTTACCTAAATACAAGCACTGTGATATTCTGACCACGTTAACCTAGACAGCTACTAAGTGACTAAAAGGCAGGTAGTGTATACAATATACAGTGTGGATACACTGGACAAAGGGACGATTCACGTCCTGGGCACAAGATTTCACCATGCCACGCAAAACAGTGTGAATTTAAAACTTAAAATTTTTTATTTCTGGAACTTTCCATTTAACATTTTCAGACTGTGGTTGACCATGGGTAACTGAAACTGTGAAAAAAGGGGGACTACTGTACTTCCTAAAAGTTTCTCTAAAGGTGGTGGACCTTCCTTCTCTCCTTTCCCCTATCAAGCTGCGTGGAGCACACACGTGCTCTATTAGCCCTCCTGTACATCATGGTGAGGGCCACAGCCTAGGGATGGCCGAGTGGAAAGCTGGTGGGAACCTGGACACATGGGTCCCTGGATACCTGGGTCGTGAAGCACTGTGCCAACCCTGGGCTACCTATCTGAACTGCTATTACATGAGGAAAGAGAACTTTGTATATTGAACTTAGTAATTTAAACTACTTTTTATTTGAATTTTCTCTTACATGCAGCCAAACTTAATACCAATTGATATAATGCATATGAATATGTAACTAAAATTAAGTACACCAATATATTGGTCATAGTTAGCTCTGGATTTGGGGATTGTTGTTGTTGTTGTTATACTAGTCTTTCTGTTTTTTATATTAAGCATGTATTAATTTTATAATAAAAATTTTTAAAAAAATGAATAGAAATTATTTTCCCTAACAATTTTTTATTATAATAATAGATATTGTAATTAAAACGTAAGGGATGGATCTCATTGTGTCTTTAAAAGAAAGATGATAGACTTTGATATTATTAAAAATTTTGTATACCAAGCAAGTCAAATGAGTTTAGAAGCACAGAACTAACTAGGAAAGGGACCCATTCATTTTAGTTTTTCTTTTCATCAAAGTTATGTATGCATGTAGTTTAAAGAGTGAGACAGTTTTGCAGGTTTTATAAAAAACAAACAAAAATAAGTCCCCTGCCTGATTCTATCCAACTCCTACAGCAACCACTTTTAAGTCTCTTAGCTATTTCTTGCTTACTGTTATTTTTCTAAATAACATGAACTCTCTGTGACAGAATCTGTCACAAATTAACTTTTCAGTTTAGGCATTATCTATTGTCATCTTATTTTGGAAGATTAGAATGTGGTTCTCATTCACCAACCTCCATGACCCAACATAGTTGTATCATAATTTTAGTTGTATCAGAATTTAGAGTTTACATTATTATAATTATAAAACTGCTAAGTCAGTAACACAATTGATTACTTTTTCTTCCATATGCAGTTTTTCTTCTCCCAGGAGTTATAGCTGTACTTTTGTTTGTCTGCTTTCTATATAAATATCATGTATTCTGCAATGCTGTCTTCCTGGAGTTTCCTTTAACTTCAACATGAATCTTTCTTCACTTCTCTCCCTGTTGCCTGGGTCCCACATCTTCCTCTTTGTTTTATATTCTCATTTTGGTGGAGTACTTTCTCCAAAGGAGTGCATAGTAGGCACGATTTTTGAGAACTTGAAATTCAGAAAACATCTTTATTCTACCCATACATTTCCAAGATAACTTAATTGGATATAAAATTGTTGAATATAAATAATTTTACCTCCAAATTTTGATTATGTTGTTTCCAGTTGTTGCTGAGAAGTTGATGCTATTCTGGTTCTCGATTCTCTACAAGTAGCCTGGAGAATCTTAGGATTTTCTCTTTCCCCTCAGTGTCATAAAGTTGTCTGATCATGTGCTTAACGTGGACATATTTTCATCCATTGCCTTAAGCATTTAGCAAGCCCTTTCAATGTGGAAACACATGCCCTTCAGTTCTAGAAAAATTTTAAACTATTTTCACAGTTTTTCCTCTATTTTCTCTGTTCTGTCATTTTGGAACTCCTATTAGTTAGACATGGGACCACTAATACTTTTTCTTTCATACTAATATCTTTGTCTTTGTGCTTTACTTCTTGGGGCATTTCCTCAACGTTATCTCCCAGCCCTTCCATTCAGCTTTTCATTTCATTATTGCTATTATAGTTTTTATTTTGTTCTTTGACATTTTCCTTAATAGTATTTTGTTCTTGTTCCTTGGGTGCAATATTTTCCTTATCTATCTGAGGACATAACCTATGTTTTAATCTCTCTGCACAGTGAGTTTCCTCCTTTGCTTTTTTCTATGTGTTTCAGTTTCTAGGTTCGTTTTTTTGTTTGTTTGTTTGTTTGTTTGTTTTTTACATTAGAAGCATTCCCTGGCTATTCGCTCATATTTTAGGGACTCAAAAGCTTTCTTGGAAACTATGCATGAGTGAGTGAGGCTTGTTGACAGTGGGTTTCTCTTCAGGGTCACGTGATCAAGTTCATTTGTTGCGAAACACCAATGTCAGCAATCTTGAGGTCTTTTCACTTGACCTGGGTTCCTCAGAGAATAATCTTCCTATCTCCGGCCCCAAAGAGATGAACTGGA
>NW_011888803.1:13446371-13449820 GCF_000151845.1 Pteropus vampyrus
TTTTGTTCTTTGACATTTTCCTTAATAGTATTTTGTTCTTGTTCCTTGGGTGCAATATTTTCCTTATCTATCTGAGGACATAACCTATGTTTTAAACTCTCTGCACAGTGAGTTTCCTCTTTTGCTTTTTTCTATGTGTTTCAGTTTCTAGGTTTGTTTGTTTGTTTGTTTGTTTGTTTTTTACATTAGAACCATTCCCCGACTATTCGCTCATATTTTAGGGACTCAAAAGCTTTCTTGGAAACTATGCCTGAGTGAGTGAGGCTTGTTGACAGTGGGTTTCTCTTCAGGGTCATGTGATCAAGTTCATTTGTTGCGAAACACCAATGTCAGCAATCTTGAGGTCTTTTCACTTGACCTGGTTCCTCAGAGAATAATCTTCCTATCTCCTGCCCCAAAGAGATGACCTGGATACCAATATTCTAGGAAGTGATTGTGGGAAGAGGTCTTTAGGTCTCATTTTCTATGCGCAAATATTCTCTTATCCTCCTGTTTTCAGTAAACTCCATTTCCAACTGTACCTGCAGTTCCCTAGTCAGACACTCTCAGGTTAGCCTCTCCTGAGGTGAAGCGGGTGGAGTCGCATGGCTATGAGGAGGGCATCTTGGGTTCTGAATGCTCCTTAAACAGACTTTCAACAATTCTCTTGACTTGTAGTCACATCTCTGATACACCAGACACCTCTGGAACATTCCTAAGCCTTTGCGAGTTTTAAGTTTCTCTTTGATAGTCCCCCTTGCTGGGTTAGGCTTTAGCTTTCTTGGATTTATTAGGTTAATTAGCACTCCCTCTTTGCTTTCAGCTTCTAAAATTTGGTTGTCATCTCCTCTGCCAATATCTTTTATCTTTGTTGGTGGATACTTTTATTTTTCTTTAAATATCTTCAACACCATTTATAAGATTTAAATTTATTAATTTTGTCATTTTGTTTCAGATTTTTGTTTTATGCCTCCTTGTTTTTTTCAATATAAATCAAATTTTATTTGCTTTTCTCTAGTGTTTACAAAAGTCAATATTCTGTTTTTTAACTCTTCAGTTAACCTTATTTCCCCTAAAACATTCTTTAACTTGTATTTCTCCAATCCATGAGAATCAAACACCTAATTTCATCTTTTGAGCTTTTCCTATTTAAGATGAGGAATTAGCATACCTCACTCTACACCACTCCCTTCTAGCCTTACATCTTTTTCTTATTCCTTCCTGTGATATTATTAAAATATTTTTAATGTTTAGATCCAGATTATCATTCAGATTTTTTACATTATGTGTCTTTTCTTTTAAGAGTAATTTTGACTTTTGTTTCAGCCCAGTTCGACTTTTGTTTTAGACTAAGGCAAAGCTTTATTGGAGAGTTCAATTACAAGGAAGCAATGGTGATGAGAAAAGTAAAGTAAAGTAGGGGAGCAGGGGAGCAGGGGAGCAGGGGAGCAAATACAAGGTGGCAAGTTGCCCTCAGCTCCACGAGAGATAGTTGGTTTCTTGGTCACACAGGACATCTTTGAAGAGACCAAGGAACTTTCAAATCTTGGAACAATTGGAGAGCAGGCTGAACTATTTATCTGCCCACTCCTCCCTATCTCTTTTATTGTTCAAAATGTGCCCAACAGGAGTTAACTCTCCCATACTTTCAGATTGTGAGATGGGCTCCTACTGGCAGCTCTTAGATAAGCCAGAACCTATGTGAATCCCACTGGGCCAACACAGCTCCCACTACAGCACGTATGACATAGCCCATGCCAAAGCTAGACTTGAATATTTGCCTGAGAAGCCTGAGCCAGCTAGTGGTGTCAGGAGATAAAATGCAGTTGGTCCATTCAGGAGTTATTATTGCAGGAATGGCAAGAAGCTCTGACATGGTTGCTTGGGCTGAAAAGCAGAGCAAGTGCTGAGACCAGAGGGACACAGGGGCAAAAGGATCTGAAGAGATGTATAAATTAGTGCATTACATTTCTGTTTAACTTTTGTAACCGTATTAGTACTTCTTTAGATCTATGTCTTCATTAACTCATTTGGTGCTCACTGTCAGTCCTTCTTATCTCGCAGTTGGCAGAAAAATAGCTTAGAGTAATTATCTCCTGTAATTTAGTGTGTGGCAATAGAGAAGTCCGAGGCTAATGTGATTTTTATTCTTTCTAGTTAACATCTTTTGTTTCCATCATGGATGTTTGTAGAATTTCTCCTGTAGCCTTATAATTTAAACATTGTCAGGACATGTCTAGATCTTTGTCACTTATTTTTGCCAGAAACATGGCTATATATTTGATTTTCTGCCAATTGTTTTGGTTTCTTCTTCATGATTACCAATGATCTTTTCTCTTTTCTTGCCTTTGTCTCTACCATATACTTCTGACCTTTACTTCTTCATCTTGAAGTGTCTCAAGTAATCCTCACTGTTTATTCAATATTTCTCCAGAATCCAGTCTTTCTTTATTGCCAATGTGGATTTTAATTCTGTGGTTGCATCACTTATGTATCATTCCAGTCCTCCTTTATTCCATTCATAATATTCTATACATTTTCCATTCCAACCTATTCTCTTATATTTCTTCACACTTCATGGATACATGTTTATAGAACATGCATGGCTTTTGGGACTCTATTAAGGATGCAAGTAGTATCTTGAAGTTTTCTTTTGGATCCTGCCATAGATCATTCTTATGCTTTTCCTTTGAGTTTATGATGCTATTTCCTTTTCCTTGTTCTAACATACTTTTTCATTGGCTCCATGTTGACTTTTTTTCTTCTTTTACTCACCTTTCTATAAATAAGAGTCTTCAGACTTAGTGTTTATCAACAGACAATGTATATATTTCTTTTGGTCCTGTTCCCTATCTACTTGTATGTATGTTAGTTCTGATGTTGATTTCCATGTCTACTAGGCATTGACCTACTGCAGTTTTGCTCTGCTGCTTTTTCTATCCCATCGTCTGATCATTTGTTACTCTGATATGATAGAGTACATGAAAAACAACAAAATTCTTAGTGTGTACTGCTCTTAGGTTCATCTTATCTCTGCCTCTACTTACAATGCTATATATTGGGACACTATATTTCTCAACATGTAGCCTGCTCCCTCCTTCCTGCCCAGCTGTTTTCTTGGAGCTCTTCTCTCTCATGGTGTAGAACAACAGGAGAGGGATAATGGAGGTAAAGGGAGGAAGAGAGGAAGAGGTGAGAAATACAACTCTAGCTGCCTCAAAAAGCAATGCATATCTGGTAAAGTGATAACCACAAAATTTCTGGTTGGTGCAGACCCTTGATCTGAGCCAGAGGGCAAAAAGATAGATATTATGTATCTTTCGTCCTTTTTCAGATAGTGTCTGATTCTTATGATAAATTTGACTAGGCTTTGAAGAAAAGTCTAGGTAGAAATTTCTTTATCCAGTTCAGTATGCCTTTAATTTAGGAATTTTTATGTTCTCAGATAGGGTGTTTTGCTGGTGTGTTGA
>NW_011888803.1:13449870-13452449 GCF_000151845.1 Pteropus vampyrus
CTGAGCCAGCTAGTGGTGTCAGGAGATAAAATGCAGTTGGTCCATTCAGGAGTTATTATTGCAGGAATGGCAAGAAGCTCTGACATGGTTGCTTGGGCTGAAAAGCAGAGCAAGTGCTGAGACCAGAGGGACACAGGGGCAAAAGGATCTGAAGAGATGTATAAATTAGTGCATTACATTTCTGTTTAACTTTTGTAACCGTATTAGTACTTCTTTAGATCTATGTCTTCATTAACTCATTTGGTGCTCACTGTCAGTCCTTCTTATCTCGCAGTTGGCAGAAAAATAGCTTAGAGTAATTATCTCCTGTAATTTAGTGTGTGGCAATAGAGAAGTCCGAGGCTAATGTGATTTTTATTCTTTCTAGTTAACATCTTTTGTTTCCATCATGGATGTTTGTAGAATTTCTCCTGTAGCCTTATAATTTAAACATTGTCAGGACATGTCTAGATCTTTGTCACTTATTTTTGCCAGAAACATGGCTATATATTTGATTTTCTGCCAATTGTTTTGGTTTCTTCTTCATGATTACCAATGATCTTTTCTCTTTTCTTGCCTTTGTCTCTACCATATACTTCTGACCTTTACTTCTTCATCTTGAAGTGTCTCAAGTAATCCTCACTGTTTATTCAATATTTCTCCAGAATCCAGTCTTTCTTTATTGCCAATGTGGATTTTAATTCTGTGGTTGCATCACTTATGTATCATTCCAGTCCTCCTTTATTCCATTCATAATATTCTATACATTTTCCATTCCAACCTATTCTCTTATATTTCTTCACACTTCATGGATACATGTTTATAGAACATGCATGGCTTTTGGGACTCTATTAAGGATGCAAGTAGTATCTTGAAGTTTTCTTTTGGATCCTGCCATAGATCATTCTTATGCTTTTCCTTTGAGTTTATGATGCTATTTCCTTTTCCTTGTTCTAACATACTTTTTCATTGGCTCCATGTTGACTTTTTTTCTTCTTTTACTCACCTTTCTATAAATAAGAGTCTTCAGACTTAGTGTTTATCAACAGACAATGTATATATTTCTTTTGGTCCTGTTCCCTATCTACTTGTATGTATGTTAGTTCTGATGTTGATTTCCATGTCTACTAGGCATTGACCTACTGCAGTTTTGCTCTGCTGCTTTTTCTATCCCATCGTCTGATCATTTGTTACTCTGATATGATAGAGTACATGAAAAACAACAAAATTCTTAGTGTGTACTGCTCTTAGGTTCATCTTATCTCTGCCTCTACTTACAATGCTATATATTGGGACACTATATTTCTCAACATGTAGCCTGCTCCCTCCTTCCTGCCCAGCTGTTTTCTTGGAGCTCTTCTCTCTCATGGTGTAGAACAACAGGAGAGGGATAATGGAGGTAAAGGGAGGAAGAGAGGAAGAGGTGAGAAATACAACTCTAGCTGCCTCAAAAAGCAATGCATATCTGGTAAAGTGATAACCACAAAATTTCTGGTTGGTGCAGACCCTTGATCTGAGCCAGAGGGCAAAAAGATAGATATTATGTATCTTTCGTCCTTTTTCAGATAGTGTCTGATTCTTATGATAAATTTGACTAGGCTTTGAAGAAAAGTCTAGGTAGAAATTTCTTTATCCAGTTCAGTATGCCTTTAATTTAGGAATTTTTATGTTCTCAGATAGGGTGTTTTGCTGGTGTGTTGAATTTTCACCTTAGTTGTTTTTACATTTTGACTGAGACCGAAGGCAGTTTCCCTTACCCAAAACAGGAATCTGTCAAAATGTCTAAACTTTGAGGAATTCACCATTGAATGACAGCTATGTTCAATAATCACATTAAACCAACAGTAGCTAAAGCACAGGGATTACCATTGAGAGTCAGCTGAGAATTGGAAGAGACTTAAGTTAAAGAGGATGAACAGGACCAATGAGGTAGGAGAGTGCAAAAATTTTTTCTAGTGCCAGAGTAGAGACCTGAATATGTTTTGCTTTGATTATTTAAATCATACACATATACTCAAACCTATTTGGAAATAGAAAAGCTTTTGAAGCCAAACAACCAGCTATTTTAAAAGCATGCTATGATTTAATTAAATTGAACCTGTTTTCAAAACAATAAAATGTTTAAATCCAACCATTTAAAAATAAGAATTTATATACAGGGTAGGGTCTGAGAATATAGTATATTGTACTGTGTCAGATTTCCATATCAAAGAAAACTGGTGAAAGGCTAGTTTGAAAACAGCCATTTTTCGTTCATCAGGTTTTCTCTACAACCCCCTTAGTCTTTGCGTGTTTGTGTGTGTATGTGCATATTTCCTTCTGACAGATTACAACATCAAGGTCAGAACATCAGGAATGAAACAACAAAAAGAACATACAGTGGAGCCTCAAAAGGAAATGCTTGTTTAATATTTGCAACCAACTAAAAGGGAAAAATATTTAAGTACATTCATTATTATAGATCTATCAAAGCATTCAAGCTAGTAAGAGGGATTGCTGTGGCTTATGAAACTGAGGCATCTCACAAAAAACATTAAGCATTCTTTGCACAGTCTCATACCAGCCTGTCATTCTTCAACTAATGTGGAAATATGGCATTG
>NW_011888803.1:13453094-13519873 GCF_000151845.1 Pteropus vampyrus
ACATTTGACTATATTTACTAGTGTTTATTAGGTAACAGACATTGGTCTAGGTACTAGAGATTCATCAGACAAAAGTCTCTGCTCTTGTGGAATATACATTCTAGTGAGAGGAGAAAGGTATAAATGATAAACATAATAAATACAAACATTATAAAGTATGTTAGAAGGTGACAAGCGCTATGAAAAAACATAGAGCAGGCTAAGAGGGATCAGGAGTGGTTCCAGTTTTGAGGAAGTCAGGCTGGGCTTTATTGGGAAGATAATAGTTGAGTGAAGATTTGAAAGAGAGTGAACTATGAGCATATGTGTGAGGAGAGCACTTTAGACAGAAAAGCTGGTGCAAAAGCCCCAAAACAAGAGCACACCTGGCAGGTATGAGATGGAGGGGGCCTAGTGTGGCTGAACAGAGAAAGCAAGTGAGATAGTAGCAGAAGACATTAGATAGGTAATAGGGGCCCTTGCAGGTCATCAAAGGACTTTAGCTTTAATTATGACTTCTATTTTAACAGGATTACCCCAGTTGCTTGTGTTGAAAAAGGACTTTAGTAGGGCAGGGCATAAACAGGGAAACCTGTTAGGAGGCTATTGCAATAATCCAGGTGAGAATTGATGGTGGTTCAGACTAGGTAGGTGGTCAGGCTCTGGATATAATTTGAAGCTACAGGCAACAAGACTTTCTGGCTGATGAGATGAGGCTTATAAGAGACAGGCAAGGTATTTAAATTTAACAACAGGAAAGATGTGAGTTATTAACTGAGATGGGGAAGACTATGGGTGGTACAGGTTTTCAGGGGGAAATTAGAAGTTCAGTTTTAAACATGTGAGACTTGAGATGTCTGTTAGTAGAAATATTAAATAGGCAGCTGCTTATACCAATCTGGAGCTCAGGGAAAAGGCTACGGCTAGACATGATTTGTCGGCATATGGATTTTATCTTAAGCCACGCGTTAATGAGATCGTCAAGGGAGAGAATATAGCCAGAGAAGAAAAGAGGGCCAAGAATTGTACTTGGGGTTCTTTCAAGATCGTCAAGGGAGAGAATATAGCCAGAGAAGAAAAGAGGGCCAAGAATTGTACTTGGGGTTCTTTCAAGAAGTTGGGGTATTGAGGAAAACTAATAAAGGATTTGAAAAGTGGCCAGTGATGTTAGAGGAATACCATGAGAGCACGGTATGGGAGAGCCAAGGGAAGGAAGTGTTTCCAAGAGGAGGAAGTGATCAATTGCAACAAACGCCCACTGATTCACCAAGTACAATTCGTCTGCTGAATTTAGCAATGACCTTGACAAAAGCAATTTCTGTGCCATAGTGAAAATGAAAAAGTCTGGTTGAAGTCAGTTTGAGAAAGAATGGGAGAGACAGAAGTTGTAGACAATCTTTTCAAGTTTTACGCTAAAGGCAGAGAAATGAGATGGTTAGCTGCAGTGGGAAGCAGGACCAAGAGATTTTAAGATTAGAGAAATAACAGCATATTTATTTGCTATTGAGAATGGTCAGTGGAGAGGAGTAAATTGATGTTGCAAGACAGACAGGAGAGAATTGTTAGAACTATATTCTTGAGTGAACAAGAAATGATGGGATCAGCTGTCCACCTGGAAGGTTGGCCTTATATCAGAGTATGCACAGTTCATCTACTATAACTAGAATGGCACACTCCGTGGGTACAAAAGATAGTAGATGAGTTAACATGCTTGTGGGTATTGGTGGAAGGTCACTTTTGGATGCTTTTATCTCATTTAAATAGTAAGCAAGACCTTCAACTGAAAGTGAGGATGAGGAAGAAATGCTGGAGATTTGAAGAGAGGAGAAAGTATGAAACAGTTATCTAGGAGAGTGGGAAAATGAATGGACTGGCCAGATAATTGTAGGATTGACAAATAACAAAGAAGGAACATTTGAATAATATTACTTTGGCTTCATGTTGTTAATAGTAGTGGGGCAAGAACTGAGACTAAATTTTAGAAAATTGTGAAAAACCAATTCCAGTAACTAAGCCTAACACACACACAAAAAAACCTAACTTTTTTCTTAGCCACTTAACAGGTTCGAGCAAATTTGCGATCTGAAGAGTGGAAAACGCGGGGCGAGGCCGTGGTAGCAAGGTCTGCGGCTGCGCGGAAGCCGGGGGAGCGGAGAGAGTGCTGGGCGGCTAGAGCGGCCAGAGAACACGCCTGGGCCTCTCTGCTCCGCCGCACGCCTCTTGCTGCTCACAGAAGTTTCTGGAAGCTTGGGAGTGGCCAAGCGGGCACCAAGGACTTGCTAATCAGGTTTGTTTGCAGCTTTGGGGGTGAGACTGCCAAGGACCAGGCTTTTTCACGTTTTTTATCCTTAGTTCTTCTACCACATGTCTTTTTGTTCAGATTCGCGGAGAGCAAATCTTTACCTCCGAGTTTAGGCGGGCGGAGAGCGCATCCTCCCCACCCTTTTCTTGCTTTGAGAGTTGTGTGGAAAGTTTTTCATCTAGAATTGTAGACCTGCTTCCTTTGAAGAAGCTTGGTCATCCACCTGGGCGAATTTATATTTTATTTACTTTAGTTGTTATTCGTAACCTCGTTCATCCCCCGCCGCCCGCCACCCCCGGAAAAAAAATGAATTTTAAAAATTAAAGAGTGGAAGGGGCAGTGAAGAGCAATGCAGACTAACTTATCTCACTTGACAGCTGAGAAGAGTAGGTGGGAAAGCTAGTCATGGGAGATTATTGTGCAGTGTTAAATTTATTTAAATTTGAAAACTTGGGAAAACAAAAAAGCCATAACTACAAAAGCCCAAAATACTATGGCCTTGGAGCCATTGAGGTAGCCTTGCTATCAGCCCTATTTTTCTGATTCATTCTTAGTCGTTAACAGTACACTCTTGAGCTTGAAGATCTACTGCCACCTATTCCTTTCTCAATCTCAATTTTTAGTGCACAGAATTACTTAACCTCCTTTAATTCAGCTAACTTAGTTAAAATTGTTTATAAAACCTACATATAAGAGTGTAAAGATTTAAATGACTGTATATTATTTGGGTGTATTTTCAGGTGGATTATCATTAGACGGTATATTAAATTGTATAGGGGGAAATAAAAGATGGAGCCCTTCCCCCAGCCAGCTAGCAAGACATTCAAAAATATTTTTTGAGTATCTACTGTGTGCCAGGTGTAGGAGATACAGTATTAGATAAAACAGAAGGTGTCCTTTGCTTCATAGAGCTAGTTAACTTATCATTCATTCATTCATTCATGCAATAAATGAGGAATTATAGAGCAGCAGGTTTCAACCCAGCAGGAAGAACTTTCTAATTATTAGAGTTGTTCAAAAGGAGAATGAAACTGCCTTAGGAGATACTAACTCACCACCACGGAAAGTGACATTTATTTGGATTAATTGGTTTCTAAATTTTGCTTTGAACTAATTTTGTATTGAGTAACCTGGAGAATATAACTTCGTTTGACATTAAGAAGCTTATGATTCAGGAGAACTGAAATATGTTTATAAATAAGTTTGTTGGGCAAAATACGGCTTAACAGATCTGTAGTAAGGTAGATTCTAAAGGAGTGGTCTCGTTTCATTTGAGATCAGGAATAGTTTCTTGCAGAAGGCAGAATTTCTAGTGGACCTTGAAGAAGAGAGAAGAGTTTTTTTAATACACTATATTTTAGAACAGTTTTAGATTTACAGAATAATTGAGACGATAATACAGTGTATTCCCACATACTCTATACCTAATTTCCCTTATTATTAACATCTTAAATTAGTATGGCACACTTAACAATTATCGAACCAATATCACTACATTATTACTAAAGTCCATAGTTTATTCAAATTTCCTTAGTTTTTTTGGGTTTTTTGGGGGGTTTTTTGCCTAATGTTCTTTTTCTGTTCCAGGATTCCATCCAGTATATACTACATTACATTTAGATGCAGTGTTTCCTTAGGTTACTCTTGACTGCGACAATTTCGCAGACTGTCTTTGTTTTTGATAACTTTGACAGCTGGTCGGATATTTTATAGGATGCCTTACTATTGGAATTTGGAGTTTTTCTCATGATAGGAATGGGGTTATGGATTGTTGAAAGGAAGATTACATATCAAGAGTACATAATATCAACATGATTTATAACTGTTAATGTCAACTTTGACCACTTGACTGAGTTAGTGTTTGTTAGGTTTCTCCAATGTTTCTTAGAGACAACGTCAGGAGATTTATCTCTTCTCCCCCACTTATTAATGTATCCAGTCATTTATATTACTATGGACTCATGGATATTTATTTTATACTTTGAATTATAAGATAATAGTATTTTATTTTCCTGCTCAGATTGTTCCAGCTTTGACAATTGGGATCTCTTTCAGTTGGTTCATCTACTCTTTTGACATACCCTTCTCAATGTGAATTTTCTCCTTATTTTTGTTTTTAGTCACTTCATTACTTTCTGGCACTACAAAATACTCTAGACTCATCTTGTATATTTCCTGTCCCAGTCCTAGAATTAACCATTTCTCCAAAGAGCCTTTGTTCCTTTTATTGGAGAATGGTATTAGAAACCAAAGTCCGGCTAGGGTATCATTTCTTTTAGGCCCCTCTCAGTGGACAAAGCAAAGAAATAAAAGAGTGTATACTAATCCATGTATATATACATATCTGTAAGTATTTATATATTTATTTGTATCTATATTAAGGTAACTGAGTTCATACTGATGTCGCCAACTCTGATCCATTACCACATGGATCATTCTAGCCTTGAGAGGTAGGATTAAAAAGAAAAACTGAAGTATGAGGAATAATGTTAAAAAATGCTGTTATGCACATTCTTATACAAGTGCATGTTGTATGCATGTCTTTTGAGTATAAACCAGGAGTGGAATTGCTGGCATATAGTTTATGTGTATCTTCATCTTAATAGATAATATCTGAAAAGAGCTGTGAAAAGTCTGAGATTTTATCCTACCTACAAGCAAAGAAGGTAGCCCATTATTGTTTTATTGATGCTGACAGAAGATACAAGATGCCTGGACTAAAAACAAAGGGTTTTTAAAAATTTCAGTCAAAAGCAGTAGCCAAAGGTTAAGGTACCTGTAGGTTCCCCCGGCCCTCAAATCCCACAGGTGGGTAGATGTGTGGAAATAACACAAGTGGACTAGATGGATGCACATACAGTTGGTTGTATAACAGATGAACACTCAGTGGAAGACTAAACCTAAAAAAGTATAGTAAAAATACAGTATAAAGATTTAGAATGATTTACCTCTATGGGATACTTACCATGAATGGAGCTTACAGGACTGGAATTTGCTCTGGATAAGTCATTGATTGAGTGGTCAGTGAATGTGAAGGCCTAGGACATTGCTGTATACTACTGTATACTTAGGCTACACTAAATTTATGTAAATAAGATGTCTTTAATAATAGCCCTAGCCTTTTTTACTTTATAAACTTTTTAATTTTCTAAAACTTTTCTACTCTTGTAATCACACTTAGCTTAAAACATTTTACAGCTATACAGAAGTATTTTATTTATATCCTCATTCTCTAAGCTTTTATGTTTTTAAATTATTATTTTTTTAAACCTTTTAAACCTTTTGTTAAAAAACTAAGACAAAAACACACTGAAGTAGGTGTTCTGAGACCCAGTACGTGTGTGGAGTGGGGCTTATGGAGTTCTCAGATCAAACACCAGCAGGATGTTTGAGAATCCACCTCATTGTGATACTCTCTACCCAGAGATAACATTGTAATCCACAGATTAAGGATTCAGTCCTGTAAAACTGCTCCAATCCCCACTTCAGATGCCAGTCACAAGCCCAGGCTGTTTCCTGTACTTCTGACTGGCTATAAATCAGAATTTTAATTAATTTGCTAGGGCTGCTCACAGAACTCAGAAACATTTTACTTACTAGCTCACCAGTTTATTATAAAAGGATATAACTCGGGATCAGCCAGATGGCAGAGATGCATAGGGCAAGTTATGTTGGAAAAGGCATGGAGCTTCCACGCCTTCTCCAGGTGCAGCACCCTCCCAGCACCTCCACATGCTCACCAACCCAGAAGCTCTCTGAACCATATCCTTTTAGGCTGTTATGGAGGCTTTATTACATGGTCATGGTTGATTAAATCATTGGCCATTGGCAAATGATTCATCTTCCAGTCCTTTTTCTTCCTTGGAAGTTGGGGGGTAGGACTGAAAATTCCAACCCTCTAATCTCATGGTTGGGTCTCCTGGTGACCAGCTCTTCTGGTAGATGCTCTCTGAAAAGTCACTTCATTAACATAATTAAAGACACTATTTTCACTTTCAACACTTAGGAAATTCCAAAGGATTTAGGAGCTCTTTGCTAGAAATGGGACTAAGATCAAATATATATTTCTTATTATAAATTACGACATCACAAATACACATTAGCCTTGGCCTGCACAGAGTCAGGATCAGTAACACACATGGAGCTGTGATCGCCTATGATAACAATGCCTTCTTCTGGATACCTCCTGAAGAACCTCCCTGAGGCTCTTCAAGAGTTGTCACTCTTCAGAAATGCATCCATGGTGGTACGCTTAGTTTTTTTCTTTTTTCTTTTTTATCATAGATTTTCTTATAAGCAGGGAATGGACCATGAACATTCCTCTCTGTTAATGAAAACTTTTTGGTGTTGAGGTCCATGTTTTCAAACCTTTTAAGAGGCTTGTTGAGGTCTGTAAAAGCTTCTGCTAAACAGTTCATTATGCATTTTCTGGGGATTCTTCTTTTTCTTCTCCTGAAGTTTGTTTTTCTCTTGCATCTTCTTCGGGTATGCACTCCTGTTCAGACAACTCCAGTTCTTCAGGAACCATCCCTAGGAGCTCCTCAGTGTTATCCTTATCCATACCCAGGTTAAAGTAGTTTGCCCTCTCAACCACAGCTTTGTTGATTTTTGCAACCTTTGCACTATTGTTGCAAAACCATAGGACCATTATGATGTCACTAGGCAATAAAAGTTTTTCAGCTCCATTATAATCTTAGGGGACGACTGTCACATATGGAATCTTTTGTTGAAGATGTTGTTATGTGGTGCAAGACTATAATAAAAGTGATATATGACAAGCCCACAGCTAATATCACACTCAAAGGTGAATA
Source organism: Pteropus vampyrus (assembly GCF_000151845.1). Taxonomy (NCBI): domain Eukaryota; kingdom Metazoa; phylum Chordata; class Mammalia; order Chiroptera; family Pteropodidae; genus Pteropus; species Pteropus vampyrus. Next base: position 13,460,187 of record NW_011888803.1, read on the forward strand.
ACTGAAAGATTAGGAATAAGGCAAATATGCCTATTCTTACCTTTTTTATTCAGCATGATACTGGAAATACTAGCCAGATCAATTAGGTAAGAAGAGAAGTAAAAGGTATCCAAATTGGAAAGGAGAAGTAAAGTTGTCCCTATTTGTAGACTTGATCTCATTTGGGAAACCGTAAACACTTTATTAAAAAAAAAACAAAAACTGCTAGAACTAATACAGTAAAGTTGCAAGATACAAAATCAACATACAAAAATTAGTTGCATTTCTATATCCTAACAACGAACTATATGAAAAGGAAATTAGGAAAACATCCTATTTACAATAGTACCAAAAGGAATAAAATATTTAGGAATAAACTAATGAGGTGAAAGACTTGTATACTGAAAACTACAAAACGTTGATGAAAGAAATAGAAGACACAAATAAATGGAAAGACATCTTGCGCACATGGATTGGAAGACTATTAATAACACATTCATACTACCCAAAGTGAACCCGTTCACTTTCACTCTGTAGGTATAGTAACCTTTGACACCATCCTCTCAGCCTGAATTTCCTAAAGTGTAAAATTATATAAATATTTTATTTTCTTTTTCAGATTTGTCTTTCAAAACTCAGTAAAAATTGAAGTTCAGTGTTCAGTTCTTTGAGCATTCCTCATACGTAATTTTATAAAAAAATTACGTATTTATATGTATACACACATTCCCATTCCATTTATAACTGATCTTTTGTGATAGTTATGTCTCCATTCTGAGCTTTGTCTTTCAAAACTCAGTAAAAATTGAAGTTCAGTGTTCAGTTTCTTTGAGCATTCCTCATACGTAATTTTATAAAAAAATTGCGTATTTATATGTATACACACATTCCCATTCCATTTATAACTGATCTTTTGTGATAGTTATGTCTCCATTCTGAGCAGCCTTTAATTACCAAGTTTGAATCATTTCCGCATCCTCTCTCCCTTCTTTTCTCCCCAAAATGTCTGTGCAGGAAGGAAATGCCTGGGATGTAGATGCCTTAGTTATCCAATAAAAATCAAATATCAAAATGATTATTAAATATCTAATGCAGTACTAGTATGGAAGAAGACTAAGAATTGAAATGTTATAAGGGAAAGCTTAGAAACATTGAGGTATAATGTAAACTACAAAATAACCATAGGATTTGAATATTCTAAGAAGTAGAAATAATAGGTGAAATTCTGTCACTAATAAAACAATGGCCATCTCTCCATTTTCTACTTGGAGCACCCAAGCATTCTCTTTAAAATATATAAATTATACATTTAGAATGAAATGTGCATTGTGCCTTTTGTTTAATAGTAGTAGTAAACATGTATTAATGCTTACTATTTGCAAAGCACAATTCAGTAATGACTACTGATTCTCTTATGTGCGCCACTGTTTTATGTGCTTTATGTATAGTAACACATTAATCTTCAAAACGTGCCTTCCTGAGTTTGTCTCAATTCCCAGTCTTGAAAGGCATATTTATCTGGGGCTTCCTGTCCTCTTTTCAGAACTCACCTTCCCTCTGTGCTGCTTATTCTTCTCTCTGTGGAAAAAGAAACTTACTATCAGGATATCCTCACCTTAATGATTTGTATGCTTTAAGAAAATGAAAAATAGCATCTTCTTACAAAAATGTAGGGGATCCCTGTTTTGATAATTAGAACTCTTTCATTTTTTGCTATTGTAAAAGATCTTAGCACTGAAAAAAGTTACTGTAAAAGTAAAGGTGCTTTTTTCCCTAGCCTTATAAGCAGGGCTGGTTATTTTATTTAAAAGTTGAATGTATTTTTTCTTTTGGAAAATAATTGGGATGTGGTAACTTATAGGACCTTTTTCATTGATTATCAAGGTGTTTCAAAAGGTTATTCTTCATTTTTTATTTCATTTCAGTTGCCTGACATTAATTTGGTTTCGGTAGCAGCAAGAGTTTAACTGGTAATGGAGTAGCTAGAATTGCTGCAGATTTCAGAACTTCACCACAGGAAATATTTTGAATAGTTCCAGTGTTGAACACCTATGCTTTTCTGACACAACAGAATTTGCTAACTTAAAAATGATGCTCTTATTATTATTAAACATATATATGTGTGTGTATAGATTTACATATATACACATCTATATCATCATTAAACATGCAGCCATATTGAGGTATAATTGATGTGTAATAAATTGCAGTGTATGATATGATGTTTTGCTATATTTATACACCTGTGAAACCATCACCACCAGTCAATATAATGAACATATCATTCTCAAAAGTTTCCTCCTGCCCTTTTGTAATCCTCCCTTCTGTCCCCATTACCCCTCCATTATAATCATCCTGTTTTCTGTCTGTCTCTTTTGGCTTCTTTCACTCAACATAATAGTTTTTGACACTGATTAGGTTATTGTGTGTATCAACAGTTCATTCCTTTCATTGCTGAATAGTATATCATTGTATGACTGTATTCCAATATCCATTCACCTATTAAGGGACATTTGGGTTGTTTCCGTTTTTAGCTATTGTGAATAAAACATTTGTATTTAAGTTTTTATATAGATATGCTTTCTTTTTGCTTTGGCAAAATATCTACAAGTGAAATGCCTGGATTATATGGTAGGTGTTTTGATAATTAGAACTCTTAAAGAAATTGCCAAATTGTTTTCCAAAATGGTTGTACCACATACTTTCCAAGTGGCAGTGTATGAAAGTTCCAGTTCCTTCACATCCTCACCAGCACTTCATTTGGTTAGTCTTTTAAATTTTAACCATTGTAGTAGGTATGTAATGGTATCTCATTTGTTTTTAATTTGCACTTCCCTGATAACAAATGGTGTTGAGTACATTTTCACGTGCTTCTTTGCCATTTATTTATGTTTTTTGGTGAAATATCTGGTCAGCTCTTTTGCACATTTTTAAATCGGGTTCTTAGTTTTTATGTTATTGAATGTTGAGAGTCTTTAAATATATATTCGGGATACAAGTCATTTACCAGGTATGTGCTTTACAGGTATTTTCTTCTAGTCTGTAGCTTATATTTTTATTCTCCAGTGTTGAAGTGGAGGTTTTTAACTTTGATGAAGTCCAAGTTATCATTTTTTTAATGCACTGTGTATTTATTTGGTTTCATAGCTAAGCATTCTTTCCCTATCCCAAGGTCACAAAAATGTCTTGTTTTCTTCTAGAAGATATGTAGTTCTGTTTTACATGTAGATCTATTATCCAGTCCGAGTTTACAGTTATGTGGTGCGAGTTATGGATCCAAGTTTTTTTGTTTATTTGTTTTTGCATATAAATATCGAATTGTTCCAACATCCTTTGTTGAAAAGTCTGTTCTTCATTAAGTTGCCTTGGCACTTTTGTCAAAAATCATTTAACCATAAGTGTGAGGGTTCAATTCCAGTGATCTGTATATCTTTTACTTATGCCAATACCACAGTCTCTTGTTTGCTGTAGCTTTTTAGTAAGCTTTGAAATTGAGTAGTTAAGTCCTCCAACTTTGTTCTTTTTGACTAGTCTATGTCCTTTGACTTTCCATATTAATTTTAGGATCAGATGAACAAGTTCTACTAAAAAGGAAAAGCCCTTCTGTCCTGAAAAACCTACTAGAATTTTTTTAATTTTTATTTTTCCTCAGCTTTATTGAAATATAATCGACAGTTAGTTGCTCATATTTACATAGTACAATTCAATGAGGTTTTTTTTCGATTAAGTTGGCATATAATAATATATTAGTTTCAGTTGTATAGCAAAGTGATTAGAGCTCAAGTGATCCCCCCACTAAACATAGAACCCTCTTCTCCCTTATATATTTATTACAACATTGTTGACTATTTTCCTTATGCTACACTTTATATCTCCATGACTATTTTGTAACTATCCATTTGTATTTCTTAATCCCTTCACCCTTTTACATCTTCCTCCCAACCTCCCTCCTGTCTAGTAGCCCTCAAAATATTCTCTGTATCTATGAGTTTGTTTCCATTTTTGTTATTGTTGTTTATTTTGTTCTTTAGATTCCACATGTATGTGAAATCATATAGTATTTGTTTTTCTCTATCTGACTGACTTCATTGAGCGCAATACTCTCTAGGACCATCAAGACAATATCTTTTTCCATCCCCTTCCTTTTAGTCTTGTGTGTCTTTTAATTTGAAGTGAGTCTCTTGTAGGCAGCATGTGTAGGGGTCTTGTTTTCTTATCCATTTAGCCACCCTCTCTTTTGGTTGGAGCACTAATTCTTTTCCATTTTAGGTACTTGTTGATAGATATGTAGTTATTGCCATTCTTTATTCATGATTTTGATACATATTTTTTCATCTTAAAGAAGTCAGTCCCTCCAACATTTCATGTAATAATGGCTTGGTATTGATGAATTCTTTTAGCTTATTTTTGTCTGGGAAGCTATGTGTCCTTCGACTCCAAGAGATGGCTTTGCTGGATAAAGTAATCTTGGTTGTAGATCCTGGGTTTTTGGGGTTTTCATCACTTTGAATATTTTGTGCCAAGCCCTTCTGTCCTACAAAATTTCTGTTGAGAAATCAGCTGCCAGTCTTATGGGTATTCCCTTGTAGGTAATTAACTGCTTTTCTCTTGCTGCTTTTAAGATTCTTTCTATGTATTTAACTTACGGCATTTTAATTATAATGTGTCATGGTGTGGACTTCTTTGGGTTCTTCTTTTTGGGGACTCTCTGGGGTTGTATGTCTATTTCCTTCACCAGGTTAGGGAAGTTTTCCATAATTATTTCTTCAGATAGCTTTTCCACTTCTTGTTCTCCTTCTCCTCCTTCAGGAACCGTTATTACACAGATGTTTTTACACTTAATTTTGTCTCAAAAACCCCTTGATTTATTATTATATTCTTGGCTACTTTTTTCTTGCTATTCTCTTTGGATGCCCTTGGCTTCCCTATCCTTTATATCAGTGGTTTGATCCTCTTCTTTATGTACTCTATTAATTCCCTCTAATATACTCTTAATCTCAGATAATGTATTTTTCATTTTTGACTGGTTCCCTTTTATAATTTCTATTTTTATGTTTTTTATCTCTTTGTTGAAATTCTCACTGAGTCCATCTACACTTCTCCTAAGTTCATTGAGCATCTTTATAACCAGTGTTTTGAACTCTGTATCTGGTAGATTGCTTGACTCCATTATTCCTGGATCTCTGTTTTGTTCTCTCATAAGGTTTCTGCTTCTTTGTCTTCCCGTTTTGGCTGCTTTTCTCTGTCTTTTCTATGTACTAAACAAAGCTCCTAAGTCTCCCCGGTTTTATTAGCGTGGCTTTGCATAGTAGGTGTCCAGAGGCACAGTCCTGAGAGGGGTTCAGCAGCAGGCCAAGTTTAGCCCCAGCCTGTATCCCTCTGGGGCCACCTGTTAAGATTCAGGAAGCAGTCCACAGATGCTGTGCTTATAGTTGCCTCAAAAAACCACTCCAGAAACCAAAGTCAGCTGCTACCAGTGTGGGTCTTGGGGCTGCTCAGCAAGTTGCACAGGACTCATGAAGGACACAGCTGGATATGGCTTGGGTAGGGTCACCATTTGGGGGAGGTGGAGTTTCAGGGAATCCTCTGGGCAGAGTGATCTCTGTTATACAGTTCGATGATGTTTCAACTTTGGAGTCACCTGTGCCTGCACACTGGGAGAGGGGAGGGCTCAACAGAGGAACAGTGGATGCCATCAGCACTTCTGCTCCAGAGAAAGCTTTGCCTCTGACCTTGCTCCAACAGCTCAGCATCCCCCTGTAAGTCCCTGGTGCCCCCCGCCCAAGCAGCTGATGGGGCACTGATGCTCAGAGCGAGCAAGTCCATCACCGTGAAAGTCCAGTCATGGACATGAACCCTTTAAAAGGCTTCTGTAGCTGCTGGCTGCAGCTGTGGTGGCCTCTGTCCCAATCAGCCCCTTGGGACTGGGCAGCCTCGTGTCCTCGTCCTCTTCTGGCTGCAGCTGTGGTGGCCTCATGTCCTCTTACCTCCTCTCCTGGCTGCAGCTGTGGTGGCCTCGTGTCCTCTTACCTCTTCTCATTGCAGGGTGAGTTTTACTCTTCTCATTGCAGGGTGAGTTTTATTTCTCTCTCTTGTAGAGCTTTTGTTCATCTAGACCCCAGGTGACTCTGCTTGCTGTTTGTTCTGTTTCCTTCACAACTTTGATATAATCTTACGAGCAGATGAACAAAGCCACTATCATCTACGCCATTTTACCTGGTCCCTTAATAGGGATTGTGTTTATTGTATTTATAGACCAATTTAGGAAGAATTGCCTTAACTAATACTGAGTTTCCAGTTCATGGATATGGAATGTCTCCATTTAGATCTTCTTTAATTTTTTTTCAGTAATGATCAGTGGATCTCAAGATATAATTCTTGCTCTTCTTTTGGTAAATTTATTTTAAAATATTTTGTTATTTTTTATATTGCAAATGCAATTGTTCTTAATTTCATTTTTTTGTTAGATTGTTCATTGCTAGTATATACTGATTTTACATCCTGTGAGCTCATAAAACTTGCTCAATTTTCTAACAAGGATTATGCCATCTATAAATAAAGACAGTTTTTTACTTCTCCCTTTCCAATTTATATTCTAAATATATAAAAAGTGGCCAGAGCAGGGATCTTTGCCTCATTTCACATCCTAGGAAGAAAACATTCAGTCCTTCACATTTAAGAATGATGTTGGCTGTAGGCTTTTAAATGTCCTTTATTAGCTTGAGGAAGTTTCCTTCTGCTCCTGGTTGGTTGAGTGTTTTCATTATGAATGTGTATTGGATTTTATCAAAAGCTTTTTTTACATTTAATGAAATGATCTTGTAATTCTTGTCCTTTATTTTATTAATATGGTATATTAATTTATTTTCGAACATTAAACCAATCTTGCATTCCTAACATAAATCTTGATACTATAGAGCTCGACGGGGCGGGAGTCCAAAGAGAGACCCCAACCCGTGACTAGGTTCTTGTCTTATGCTATGAGAAAGAATTCAGTCTACGACCATGCTACCCTGAACAAGCCTGATCCCATCCGATCTTGGAAGCTAAGCAGGGGCCTGGTTAGTACTTGGATGGGAGGCCACCTAGGAAGATCAGGTGCTGTAGGTGTAAAAAATAAAAAAAATAAGGGATTGTAAGCTTACAGGGTCCTTGCGATCTATGAGATCAACTAAGGGTTGCCTCGCCTAAAAAAAAAAAAAAAAATTCAAGTATATGATAAACAGCAAGCAGGAAAGGGCAAGTTTTATTAAAGCAGAAGTACACCCTTAAAAGTTCAAGCCAACTTGGAGAGCAAGTTGAGCTGAGCTGTTTGGATCATAGACTTTTGTTTTCTTGGTGTTGGGGTAGAGACATGGTACTTGCAATGCAGATGATATTATAATGATATGATTAGCCAAAGCTGAACAAAGGACAAGGGAAAGACTCAGGAACATTATCCTAGATGGGATGGAACATCCCAAGGCTATCCATCCTGTCTCTTGGTCTTGGCTTGTTTCTTAAGCCACCGGGAAGGGAGAGGGCGGCCCAAAGCCATCTATCCTGTCTCCTGTGGCTTGTTTCTCAAATATTTTTTAAAATGTCTGCATTACCCTGGTTTTATTTCTACCTTTAATTTACTCATTCATCAAACAAACATTTCTATGTGTTCTTTTGTTCTTATTTATTTCAGATTGTGGCACTCTTAGAAGCTGGGTTGGGCCAAAGGCAGACAGATGGCGGAAAGTGCTGGAAATGAAAAAACAAAATGGACAACCACCATTATTATTAGCTCAACTCTTAAGGTAAAGAGGCATTTGGAACATTGGTCTTTAATTTAAAAATTAAAATAAATAGAACAATTTTAAAAAAGATTCTTAGCTTGATTATCCAAAGTTGTGTGGATCAGCAATTATATCAGCTAAATGTATTTTAAAGATAAATTATAAACTTTACTACATCCATATTCAACATCCTGCTTCTCTAAATATTTGAAGGTTGGAAATTTTCTGAAGTCCTTTTTCTTTTTTCCTCAGCCTGTTCTAATAGAGATGTTAAAGAATTCCAGAAATAGTAAAGCATATGCACATAAATATTACTTAAGGTTTTTTGAGAGATGAACAGAAACTAATCTGTCTAGTCTTAGTGGCACTGGGAGGTAGTTTAATTGTCATTTCTTGATGATTACTTATCTTTCCTCTCTGACTGCTTTTCAGATTTGGGCACTATAGTTTAATGTATGAATTTCTTTTTACCTTTTGAGACTTCATAAATCTGTGAATTGGTGTCATTTATCAAGTTCTTATTCATCATCTCCTTTAATATTGCCTCTGTGTTATTCTTTCACTCCTTCCCCTCTTAACTCCTATTACACGTGTGTTAGATTGTCTCACAATATTTCCATACATTTTGACTTCTCTTTCATCTTTCCTGTGTGTTTGGGCTGCTATCTAGGTAATTTCATCAATTCTATCTTTCATGTCAGTATTTCTCTCTTTACTCTGTTAAACTTATCCATTGAGAGTATTCTCCTTTTCATTTTGTTTATTTTATTTTATTTTTACTTTTTTCAAATTATGAAATATACATAGAGAAGGGTACATAAAATATATATAGAAACAATTTAATAGACTTATTATAAAGAGAATACTCTGTAGCCAATCCGATCAACAAAAAGGACATTACTAATTCCCTTTTCCCTCAGGACTTTTATTAATTATATCACTGATAAAATACTAATTATATTAGATACTTAAAACTTTTTTTATGTCAAATCGAAGAAGGACCTAATACAAAGACCCCCTGTCTGGAAGAACTGTCATGAAGAATGTGACATAAAGGAGCTATGTCAGGGTAGAATATAGGGTTAATTCAAGCATAGCCCTTCCACATACTCGGAAGATAAAAAGGGCTGCTGACCAAGGAGACAGTGAACAAAGGACTTGCTGGGCAATACCTGCTCCCAAAGACTTTTTCTGCTGTTCCCATGGGCACTGTATGCTCCTTTGGCCGTTCCGTAGACATCATCTGCCTGCTCTGCTCTAGAAGGTGGATGGTCCGTCGTTCTCAAAAACACTATCTGCTCCTGTAACTAAGCAGCACATTTTGCTCTCACTTGCTTGAGAAGGCAGTTATTCCCCTAATGAGCTAGTTTTGCCAAGGAGCAAGGTCACGGGATGATGCGGCAGCTGATTCCAGGACCAGACACGCAGTTCCTCTTGCCTTCCCTCCACATAGCCTGAGAGAAAAAAAAAACCCCAGCTGAAAAGACAGGATAGGTGGCCTTGGCCACCCCCACTCCCTTAGCTTCCATGACTAATCAGTGCTCCCAAGACACTCCGGGAGCCAGGCTTTTGGAGCAATAGCCCACCTGTGTCTCTGGGAGTTGCAACCCTCTCATAAATGCTTATTCTATTTAGCTCAACTCCTGTGTTAGCCGTCAGTCTTTTGGCTGTGAGTGGTACATGTCTCAGAAGCCCCAGACTCAGTATCCCTCCTGTTTCAAAATGTGTATAACAGTTTTTCTATAGACATAATTCTCACATTTATTTTAATATTAATTACACAATTGTGGATTCAGTGTTCATTTATAGTTTTCATGTAAAAGATAGGTCTTTCCAACACCTCACTTTATTAATGATCCATCAGATAAGCATCAGGCATAGATGAAAGTTTGTTTCTCTGGAAGAGCCAAAATCGTCAGACATGGTTTGACATGAAAAAGTTTGCCAAACTTTGTTCTAGATGAACTTCAGAATCACATTAAATTAAAAAAAAAAATTCCATTACACTTGATTTGAGTTGAACTAACATTAAATTAGAGGAAATTTTTTTTCCCATCTCATGAACACATACGATATCATTGTATTTCTTTATCAAGTCTTTATTTTCTCAGGTATATTTAAAATTTTTTTTCTTAATATTGTTTCTATTTCTTTTTCAGTACCTAGATAGTTGATGTTTTTGTTACTATTATGAAATATTATTTTCCCCCATGTTTTCAGTCTATAATAGAGGAACTATTAAGTGTATGGTAATTTATATTTGGTCACTTTACTGAATTTTCATAATACATTACCAGTTGATTCTGTTGGATTTTCAAGGTAGCAGTCATAATTTGCACTTGATGAGAATTTCTGACAGCTATATCTGTTATTTTTATTTCATGACCTTTTGCCATGACCAGAGCATCCAAAACAGTGTTTCTGATTTTAATGGAAATACCTTCAGTGTTTTATTATTTACAATGTTACCTGTTGCTATAAAATAACATTTATTATGTTAATATTGATCTAAGCTGAATTCATAAAATTTTTTTCTTTTAATCAGAAATAAGTGTACATTTTTCAAATGCATTGTATTTGTATCTATTGAGAAGAGCCTAAATGACTAATCTTTGCATTTTTTTCATTAAACTAGTTGATTATTGTGGATTTTTCTTTCATATTCTCTTAAACTTTGGTTTGCCAATATTTTGTTTTTGGATTGTTTATTAAATATTGGGCTGTGGTTTTTCTCTTTTCATGCTTTTTTTCTTTGTAGGGAGTAGGGGAGGTTTTTTTCATTTTTTAAAAATTCCTTTTTTTATCTAGGAAGTTTATGTAGTATAGAAATTATTCTTTAAATATAAAGGAGCTTTTCTATTAAATTTCTATGCTGCTAATATTTTAAGAAATGTAGAAAAATTGTGGTTTTTATGGTTTTTGCTCTATTAGGTTTTATGCTATGTTGTGAGTCTGTTTCACAAATGATACTTTTTCAAAAAAATTACCCATTTCATAGAGGTCATTAAATTCATTAAGTTGAACTTTATGAAACTGCCATTTCTGTGATTTAAATTTCATATTGGCATTCTTTTAATTTTCTAATAAACTGTATCAGTTATTAAGTGTCCCTTTTGTCCCTTCATTTGTTTTTATTTATATTTCTTTTCTTATGAATAGATTTTTCTAGGCAGAACACTAGTTTTACAGAATATTAATAGATGTTACATATGTAGGTAGAAGTATTGTGATGGATTTTATTTGGAATGCCGGTATAAAAAAGTTACACAAGTTTTTTTGCTGCACTCCTCTTCAGAGCCTTTGCTTGCTCAAATGCATTATAATTTCCCTAAAGAAGACAAAATAGTATTCAGTGTTTCTCAATCTTACGGAGTATGGAATGTCATTTAATATCTTGTGGGGCAAATATTCCATGAAAAAGACTTTGGAAAATCTAGTCTTAGCTCCAGGTTATTTTGAAAAATTAACTGTTCAATTTACCTATTTTTTTTTCTGCATTCAGTACTTTCTAACTTTACTTTTATTATTTTCTTCTGTTATTTGTATTATAATTCTTTTAGTTGCTCCCCTTACACACACACTGATAGATAGGAAGATAGGATTGAAATTCATTAGCATGACATATTGGGTCCTCATGATCTGTCAGCAGTTACTCCTAACCCTGTCCCCAATTAACTGACTCAAATGCACCTTACACACTTAACATATAAAGATCATACTTTAAGTTCTGAATGCCTTTGCCTATATTTCTTTTTCTGTCCATGCTGTACATTTGTCTTCTTCCTTCACTTGCCTGATTAACAAACTGCTTTCCACTTTAAAGCTTTGACTCAAATTTTATGACACTTTCCTGACTCTTTCACATTTGTTACACCCTTTTATATAGTTTCTGGTTCTTTGCCAAAATTATAAACTTTGTCTTTTATCTTCTTGAACATAGTAAATATCTATTTTAAGGCATATATCTGATAACTTCACTCTCTGTATACCCTGTAAATCTGTTTCTACTTCCTGATGTTTGTGATGATTCTCTTTCATGTAATCTTGTTTCTTTGTATGTCTGATTACGTTTTTTTATGTTGTCTTTTTTTTCCATTATTTTAAAGCTTTATTGAAATGTAATAGACAATTAGTTGCTCCTATTTACATTGTACAATTCAATTAGTTTTTTTTCAATTGTTGGCATACAATAATATATTAGTTTCAGTTGTATAGCATAGTGATTAGAGATCTGTATGACTCACAAAGTGAACACTCCACTAAATCTAACACCCCTTTTCCCCCTTATATATTTATTACAACATTGTTGACTACTTTCCTTATGCTATTTCTCCACTTTATATCTCCATGACAATTTTGTAACTATCCATTTGTACTTCTTAATCCCTTTGCCATTTTCCACCAGTCTCGTCTAGTAGCCCTCAAAATATTCTCTGTATCTATGAGTTTGTTTCTGTATTTTTTGTGGTTGTTTATTTTGTTCTTTAGATTCCACATGTATGTGAAATCATGCGGCATATGTCTTTATCTGACTTACTCTATTCAGCACAATACCACTTAGGTCCATCATATAATATCTTTTTGCATCCCCTTCCTTTTAGTTTGTATGTGTCTTTTAATCTGAAGTGAGTCTCTTGTAGGCAGCATATGTAAGGGTCTTGTTTTCTTATCCATTCAGCCATATTATCTTTTGGTTGGAGCACTTAATCTTTTCCATTTGAGATATTTGTTAATAGATATATAGTTATTGCCATTCTTTATTCATGATTTTGATACATATTTTTTCATCTTAAAGAAGTCAGTCCCTCCAACATTTCCTGTAATAATGGCTTGGTATTGATGAATTCCTTTAGCTTGTTTTTGTCTGGGAAGCTATCTGTCCTTTGACTCCAAATGATAGCTTTGCTGGATAAAGTAATCTTGGTTGTAGATCCTGGGTTTTTGGGGTTTTCATCACTTTGAATATTTTGTGCCAAGCCCTTCTGTCCTACAAAATTTCTGTTGAGAAATCAGCTGCCAGTCTTATGGGTATTCCCTTGTAGGTAATTAACTGCTTTTCTCTTGCTGCTTTTAAGATTCTTTCTTTGTATTTAACCTTTGGCATTTTAATGTTGACGTGTCGTGGTGTGGGCCTCTTTGGGTTCATCTTTTTTGGGACTCTCCGAACTTCCTAGGGTTGTATGTCTTATTTTCTTCACCAGGTTAGGAAAGTTTTTCACCATTATTTCTTCAAATAGGTTTCAACTTCTTACTCTCTCTTCTCCTTCTGGAAATGTTGTTATGTTTGATGTTGTCTCATAGGCTCCTTAAATCTTCATTATTTTTTATTCTTTTTTCTTGCTGCTATTCTGATTGGGTGTCTTCCACTACCCTATCCTCTATGTCGGTGATATAATCCTCCACTTCACACACACTGTTGATTCTCTCTAAATATACTCTTCATCTTAGATATTGTATTCTTCATTTCTTACTGGTTCCTTTTATAATTTCCATTTTTATGTTTTTTTCTCTTTGTTAAAGTTCTCACTGAGTTCATCTACACTTCCTCTAGGTTCATTGAGCATCTTTATAACCAATGTTTTGAACTCTTGCGTCAGGTAGATTGCTTGACTCCATTTTTCCTGGAGATCTGTTGTGTTCTTTCATATAGGACATGTTTCTTTGTCTTCCCATTTTGTCTGCCTTTATATGTCTGTTTCAATGTACTAAGCAAAGCTCCTAAGTCTCCTAGTCTTATTAGCATGGCTTTGTATAGTAGGTGTCCAGCAGCACAGTCCTGAGAGGGGTTCAGCAGCAGGCCAAGTTTAACCCTAGCTTATGCCCCTCCGGGGCCACCTGTTAAGATTCAGCAAGCAATCCACAGATGCTGTGCTTATAGTTGCCTCAAGAGGCCACGCCAGAAACCAAAGCCAGGTACCACGAGTGTAGGGCTTGGAGCTGCTCAGCAAGGGGCACAGGGCATGCTGAGGACACCATTGGGTGTGGCTTGGGTAGGGCTACAAGGTGGGAGAGGTAGAGTTTTAGGGAATCCTGTGGGCAGAGTGGCCTCTCTTATTCAGTTTGATGACGTCTCAGCTATGACGGCACCTGCGTCCACATTCTGGGAGTGGGGAGGGCTGAACAGAGGAACAATGGATACTGCGGGCACTTCTGCCCAGGAGAGAGCCTTGCCTCTGGCTCTCGCTCTGACAACTCAGTGTCCGCCTGTAAGTCTCAGCTGCTTGGGACTGGGCAGCCTTGCATCTCTGCCCCCTCTTACCTCCTGCCATTGCAGGGTGGTTTCTTATTTCTGTTCATCCAGGCCCCAGATGACTCTGCTTGCTGTTTGCTCCGTGTTTCCATCACAAGTCTGGTGTTATCACAAGAGATGTACAGAATCTCTACCATCTCCACCATCTTGCCTGGTTCTTGTCTGATTACTTTTTATTGTGTGATGGAATTTATATTTGAAATATTGTTTCTAGAAATAATTTGAGGCTTAAAGTAGTGTCCTGTTCCTCTAGAGAAGTCTTAATTCTGCAAGAGAATTAAATCTCTAATATCCTAAGTAGGGTTGCCAGATAAAGTACAGGACACTCAGTTAAATTTGAGTTTCAGATAAACTATGAATTTAGTGTAAGTACATCCCAAATATTGCATGGGACATACGTATGCTAAAAAATTATGTTGTTTATTTGAAATTCAAATTTAACTGTGTGTTCTGTATTTTTATTTGCTAATCTGGCAACCCAAGCTCTAAGGTGTCTTTTGTATATAATAAATGAACTTCATCTAGAATAATACTTGTTATAGGAGAATTATGAAAATTGCCACCCAAATCACTTTCTTTGTTTTGTAGTTCAAATGAGGAGACCTCATTGAAAAAGGTTGCTCTAAGGAGTGCTTCTGTAAGGTTCTTGGGAACACTAGTAATACAGTATCACCTTTATACAATTTCAGGGATTGAAATGATTTGAAGTTAGGCTGCAGTCCCTGTGAGATGTGTTCTACTTTTGTCAAAAGCTCCATTTAGCCTCTCATCTTTCTTTTCCTGAATTGGCAGATAGATGCCCTCGGGAGAAAAATGGCCTAAATGCTGGTTGTATATCTTTGAGTTTCTGTATAGATCTTGGCGTTATAATTTTTTACTATCTGGCTAGCTCTCTGATGCATTAAACAGACTTTTAAAAATTTCCAGCTTTTCTAGTTGCCTTCAGCAGGAGGGTTGGCCTAAATTACTTAGTCTGCCATCGCTGGAAGCAATGTATAATTTTAAAACAGCAAAAGAAACTCATGGGAAGTGTCATAGTTGAATTCTACATCAGGATCTGTTTGGCATAAAATACTCTCTTTAGGTAGGAAAGGAAGCATATATTTTATACTTAAATCCAGCCTGTGTACTTAAAATATACATGATCTAAGGAAAAATATAGAATAAAATTGATATATGTAAGGAATTTTTATCTATTTGGAGAACAAGCTTGAGTTTTGACCAGTCAAGAAACACTATTAATCACTTATATTTTAGTGTCTTGGGTATTTTGATCTAATTACTTGGTGGACTAGGAAAGGAGATGAGTTTTCAAATGGGTAGTATTTAAACCAAAAGTCTGGTTGCTGTCTTCATACATGTTTTCTGACTACCTAAGGCTTAAGACATTTTATAAGTGTACTTTAACTAAAACAGATGAATTAGAAAACTGGTTGTCTCCTTGTGGTATTCTATATGTCTGGCAGTTCATGGTTCGATCAACTAAGAAACACATCACCACCCACTTGCCAGTTATACATTAATTCATGTCAGAATTCATCTCCAAATTGTTTTTTAAGTTTTTATTTACTCTAGTTCTTACAGTTTAGTTCTTTCTGTCTTCAATTTCTGTTCCTAAGTAATATAACTGTAGTATACCTCATTTCCAAACCTAGAATCAGTGCATTTGAGCAGAATTAAATTTTTTCTTCTCTGTAGAGAGCACACTTAGTGTCTCTTTTGATGATCACATCTTTAAGTAGTATAGTTATAAAATAAACTATTAAGCTTATTTTATTAGCTTTAATAAAAAAAATCATTCTAAATCATATCTTAAATTTGTATTTCTGAAAAATTTTTTTAGAGTTGTGAAGTTGCAACTGCCTTAGAAAATCGAAGCCACAAGGTTCGGTATTCAGATTCAGTGGAAAATGGATCGATTATATTTTCTCGTACTGGTACAGTATATTTGCTAACTACCTTGATTTAAGTTTCTTATAAAATATGTCAGTATAAGTTTTAATAATTTGGTAGTTCATTAACCAGGTATTAAGGTTAAGGTATTATCTTCTGAGAGATAAATGTATAAAACTGTTACTGCTGCAAAAGCAGTACATATGGCCAATTACAAAATATATCCCTTTTTAAGATTGGAATTGTTGAACTAAAGCTTAACCAGTGGCATCTGGTACAGGATGGTAAAAACTACTTGCTTTGAAACTAATATGAAATAGAACACAGCCATCTCCCCAGTAATTGTATTACTGGTATTAACAAAAAAGCCAGCATCACAATATTGGTCAAAATTCATGTATAAAAACAATATGGGAGAATGTTTTTGATGATTTCATACAAGAATTTTAACTTTGGGTGAACACAATGCAGTATATGTATGATGTATTATTGAACTGTACACTTGAGACCTATGTGATTTTATTAACCAAGGTTAACCCACTAAGTTTTTTTTAAAAAACCTAAAACTGAGAAAACGTATATATATAATAGTTTATGTTCTGGTACAAAGGTTTCTCTAAGAAACAAAGGCTTGCTTAAGACTATTTTTCTTTAGTTGATTTCCAGCTTTTAAAAATCATTGTATATAGACTAGTGATTACCAGAGGGTAGGGGATGGGGGGAGGAGGGAGGTAGATGGGGTAAAGGGGGTCAAATATGTGGTGACAGAAAGAAATCTAACTGGGAGGCGAACACACATGATAAACATATATACATCTTACTGTTAAAGTGTACAGCTGAAACTTTTTGGATTTCATTAACCAATGTCACCATAAAAAAAATTAAAAAATAAATAAAAAATAAAAAGCCAAGAAAGAGAAAATTTCTACCGCAACCCCCACCCCCGCCCACCATAAAAGAAAATCATTGTAACACGGAAAATTAACTTTTAAATTAGGCATTACCTTCATTGTGGACAATACTTTAACTGAAAAAGAAAATGGTTACTGACCAAAAGTTTTTTTCTGTAAATATTTAGAATAAGTCATCCTTTTATAGAGCACTTCAAAGAACAGCCTATTTTGTTGTGTAAAAATTTTGTTATAGTAATTTCTACTTCTTATGGGTTTGGGGCCTGGACACCTACAGCTGTTATATTTAGAACTATTTTTATTGATTTTACTGAGTTTACAAAAAAATTTTGATTGTTTTATATTATGTCCACCTTTCGTAGGAGTTGCATTTTTACTGATGGATGCTAAAGAATGCTTTATGTCAACTGAAGAAATATTTCTAGCCAAAATTGAAAAGTTTATTAACATTCACCAAAATAGTTTTTTGGTTCTGTCTGCTGCCCTCCATGGACCCGAGGAATGGAAACTGATGTTCAAGATTCAGCAGAGGTATGAAGAATAGCCCTAAGTTTTTTCTTAAATTACATTGTTTTCTTTAGTTCTTAATTCTTTTCAGCAGGTGAATTATGTTTTCCCAAAAGATAAACTTTATAATGTTAACCTGTCATATTTAATAAAATACAGGCCAAACGGCTATATTCTGTGAATCAGGGTGACAAGTTTCAAAGTTCATGCTGATTCATGGGATTCCCTTGCAAGACCAAACCAAAAGTGAACACTTTTTATTCATTTAAGTTCTGGCTAGAAAGCGTTATTAATTCCTGTGGAATAAGGCAGGGCATGAATGAACAAAACATAAGTAATAAGAGGTTTGTCTCTTTTTTCCACTTATAAAAACAGGCAAGTCACATGATCCTTTAAACTTATGAATTGTTTTTCAGATTCCTGGGTAGTAACTTACGGATACTTCCAGTACACAACACAGTAAATGCCATTAATCTTATGTGTACTATAGCTAAGGTGAGTCACCTGAAGAAAATGACACATACACACACACTCATACACATTATGGTTCTTGACTTCAAAACACACACCCTCTTGAGGACTGACAAATACTTTGCTTCTGTTCTCCTCAGAGAACTTGCTGTTTCAGTGTGCAGCTCTTTCTCCATTCTAAACTCAGCCTCTCAAGACTTTCTGGTAGTCACTACAAGAATGATTCATTTTGGGCCAAAAGAGCATTTGGCCATATGTACATTGTTTGGCCCTATTGGTTACTTAAATCTTCTTTCAAATTCTAAAGTATAAATATTGGTCAGGTTGTAGTCATGAACTGTCAGAGTGCAACATACTATTTATAGAATACTCTTAACCAGTTGTCTACTTTCTTTTCATGCTTATCCTCCTCTGTGAAGCATGCCCCCAATTCTCATAGGCAGTTACGTGTTCCTTACTCTTACACTTCAAATATTAAAGCAGTTCTTATAGTATTCTACTTTTTGGCTTGCATGTTTGAAATTCTTTATGACAGAGATCAGATTGGACTTGTCATTCATATATAGTATTTAGCACATAGAAGGTGATTGATACTTGTTGAATACTTTGAAAGATATTTTTTTATGTGACCCTGTAAAAATACCTTATGTTTGTAAATAATGCTGCATGTTTATCTTCTTCCAGATCACCTCCAAACCATACATAGATAGCATCTGCTACAGAATGATAACAACTAAAGCTTACATCATTGAGCAGAGTCCTGTTTGGAAAACACTTCAAAAGATAAAACTGAGTAGTGATTCATTTAACCCAAATTAGAGTATCAATTATAAATGTTCTTTTAGAAGAATATTAAAATAATTAGACTAGTTGAATTATAATGTTCAAATATATAAAGATTTTTGAAATTTAAAATATATACAATTAAAAGTGATTTTTTCAATTTTTTGACTAATTCCTTTAATGTTTAGAAAAAATTGGTACAGACATATGTTATAAAACTCAGATGCAGTTTCTTAATGATACAAGTTAAGTTAGATGGACAACTGTTTATTAGGAAATAAAAGAAAATCTTTTCAGCTTTTCCACAAGGCAGCCAGAATTTCTAAAATTAATCTTTGTAGCATTTACATTATAACTGCTGCTTGAGAGGCGGTTGTGGGACTTTTCCCCACTAAGACTCCTGAGGTGAGAAAAGAGAAGAAATTAAGAGAAACAGTCAACTGGCTTAAACTCAAAACTTCTCCCTATCTTCTTTCTTAAAATGGTGTGATATCCAATTTGACATTAGAAATTCTAAAATGTAAAATAGTATATAACTGGAACATAAAGTGTATTTTTATAAACTGACTACTATATGAATAAAGGCAATTCAACTATATTTTGTGAAATTATAACATAAAATTATTAATTTGTATTGGATTTTAACAGTATATTTAGAATACATATATGGGCATTATTTACCATGGAGATACCTTTTTAAAACCAAAGACTACTACTAATCGCATAATGTGTCATTATAGAAACTGATAAATGAAAAGTTACATTTATTTTTCTATCAGTGTTTTACAGAAAATTTTTGTAAAGGTGTTAAATAAATCATAATGGAAAATACAGTATTTTACTAGTTTTTTATTTTGGACATGGAGCTTTCACTTTATCCCAGTATTTTCTTCAGAGGTAGACTTTGTTTTTATTTCAATGAGTTCTTCTACCCGAGCCAGAACACTTTCAATCAAATCAAATGTGAAAAGAGCTGAATGTAGGACCTGCAATGCCAAGAAAATTGTGTTATTAAGGCTGCATTTAAATAAAACAAAGCGAAAACAGAAAAGACTTCATCTGGATGTAGCTTAGGAAAATTTCACATCTACATTTTTAGATCTACCTTAAGCTGCATTTCAGGAGGCATATTAGGGATCTCTTCTCCACTTACAGTTACAGAACAAAGATCTTTAGATTTCTGGACTTCTGTGAGAAGAAGAAAAAATCATGTGTCACACTTAACCATTAAAACAACTCTCAGGTTTTAATAATAAATTGATAAGCTACTTTCATTATTCACTTAAAAATGTCAGTTATTTGTATACATTTGTAATTTTAGTGTTTAATAATGCAGGGTATGCTTAAATCAAGCTATTAGAAAATAAAAATTCTGCAACATGTGAATTAATGTTTCTTTAGGTAACTTTTGGCATGTACAGGATGAATGAAAATTTATAAACTTTTTCTAAAAAAAGACAAAATTTCTAGTAATGCCTATAGAAATATCACTATAGCTATGGAAAAGATCATAAGATTATTATAGAAGAATTGCCAACTTTAAAAAGTAATTCTGGATCTAAGTATCTTTTTCGTAATCTATACCAGTTTACTTGAGGGTGGGGTGGTGGGGGGAGGGGGACCAAGCAATACCAAAGGACTTGAGATTTTAAACCAAAATGTTTCAATTTGGTTTAAATCTTTGTTAGCCCAATTTCAGTGTTAACTGGCTACTAAGATTCATTTTAATTATAAATAAAATGACTTAACTGCCATGGTTCCTTGTCTGCTACAAATCAGAGAAGTACAGGATTCAAAATCTCTATTTTGAATATAAATGGCAATTTTAAAAGCTGACTAATTTTTAGACGTAAATGAAAATGAAATTGCACGTTACCAACCTTGGCTATTTTCTTGGCTATTTTTAATTTCTGCTTCATAATGTGCTTTTGACATATTAAGTCCTGTATGGAGTGGCTTTAAGAATTTATTCTCAATCTTTCCAAGTTCTGTCCATAATCCAGTCTGTTCAGAAGAATTAATGAAATAATTAGTTACCTGGGACATTTATTGCCTACTATTATTAAGCATGTGTTTGAGAGTTGGAGAAACAACAATGAATAAGACATGGGCCTTGCCTTTCAAGGTAGTTTACTTTTTAACAATGCATTCATTACATCTAGTTATTTTTATGTGAATACTGATCAAAACAAAAAATACCAATCAAAACAAAAATGTACTTTGGTCAGTACATTCACTGCTGTGCCATTTGGACAGCTCCTGGTTTTGAGATCTGTAACTTACAAGTTTTAACCATAAGAAAATAATTTGAGGTTAATCTACATGGTCTAAGACATTTCTTTTTCCCTATAAGCCATCACCACCATGATTCTACCTTATATATACTTTCAACTCTTGATCTTTCAATTGATATCCGTCTTATAGATCTAGAGGATTCTTTTCCTTCCCTGGTACAGAAACTTTTCTAACACAAAGCTGATATGGACTATCTTGGTGACAAATGCAGATTTTTATCTGCTTAGGACAGCTTCGGGTTATTTGGTCATCCACATTAGAGGTTTTTATTCCAAGAATATTTTTTCCTATAGTACTAAAGGATGGGAGTCATAAAGTCTTAATTTTATTTTAAAAAAGTTCATTGGTATTATTAAGTACTCTTTACAAAGGAAAACATCTTAGGTTAAAAAGGAAACTTAGGAAAACAATGATCCTTAACTAGAACTGGACCACCATAAAACTATAAGAAAACCTAGGAGAAAATCTTTGTGATCTTGGGTTAAGCAAAGATTTCTTAGAATCCCAAAAGCATAAATCATATAAAAGAATAAAACTGGTAAGTTTGATTCATCAAACTAAAAATTTCTGCTCTTTGGAACATATTTACAAAACCATACCTAATGAAGGACAGGAAAAGGTTTCCTTTCAAAAAGTTGCTCTAGGTTGAACTTTTTTTCTTTCACTCTTTCACTTTTACTTAGTATTAGAAATTCTTTAAAATATTATTCCCAAAATGATAAATGTTTTATATTCATTCTTTGGCATAAAGTCTAAATAAAGAACTGAGCTCTACCGATTCTCTTCAGCCAACAAGATTGATCTAATTACTGATACAGGATTTTAAAAAGCAACATTTTTCTTGTTTTAAATTTCTCCTTTAGAAAGTAAGGATTAAAGGTTTATAACAGAAAAATGAGATGTAACAAGAAATCTAATTTTATTATATTCGGAATATATTCATTAATATTCTATTCATTAATCTCAGGAATATTAATTAAAGCAACTACATTTAAGCCTTCCGTCTATAACAAAGTGTTTTGCAACCCACAGATAGTTTAACATATTGAAATATATAATCATGTTTCCCCTAGAGGTTCAAATTTCATTTCTTAGGCATGCCAGAAAATCAGATACACATGTCAATTTTTCTACTCCAATATTATCTTTGAAAATATTTGCTAAATGAGATTGCTTTTCAACTAGAAAAATATGTTATTCCTGAGTTCATATGCCCTACCTAGAACTTTTCATGAGAACAGTAAATGAACTTTGATGACACAATGGTCATGCTTAACTCTAATCAGTGAATAAAGTTTCAAAGTTTGCCTACTCAGTGAACTTTTAAAATTAACAATTTTCACCTCCTTTACAATATACAATCTAGGAGTTCCTTAGATACCAAAGCTTTCCGAAATAAAATACACTGATTTCAAACAACTTTAGTAGTTTCTGACATTTAAAAAGATAATTGCTGCAGTTCTGCTATGTCACTCGTCATTCCTGTAAAATATTTTCACTTTAAGTTTTAAAGATCCACAGTTTCTAATTCAGTAAATATAGCTAATCTTTAGCTGTAAGGTTAAGTTATACAATTTTGCAAATATCAAATATAAAGTGTTGCACAACTGATAATAGACCTCATCAAGAAGCATAACCTTTGCTTCCATGTTTTGCAATAGATGTGACATTAAAACATACTTTTTAATACATCAATAGATATAATAAAACACTATGCATTATATCCATAATTCTAGAAAAATAAATGTTCCAATCCCCAGTGAACCATTTTCTCATTTGCCAAATAATATGCAATTATATACACAGATAATAAGGTTTCTTTTTAACTTCTACAAAGACTAAAAGAATATTGGTAACTTTATCTTTCGAAATATCAGGCTGTCTCAATCACAAGTTCAGCATGCTATTTCTAAGTATCTTTAATTTTGAAGGTTTTAAGTTTTCATTTGTGAGAAAACATTAATATTAGATTCTATTTTCACTGGGCATTTACTTTTGATGAAACTATTTTACATAATTTTAACTTTAAAGTCTTATACTTTCTTTTTTAGAATGTGGCTCAAATTAAGTCAAAGTTTGCTAATTATAGTCAATATTTTTCTGAATATTGTCACTATTTAGTTTCAGATTAGCAGTCCAACTTGAACATGGTTCTGTATTTTTTAAAAATTTTTCTTCTTCTAATAAAACAGATGGAGTGCAATTTATACATGCTGGATATAAGTTTTGCAGTTGTAATGAATTGGAAAACAGTATCTCCCTCAAAATTCATTCTGAAAATAGTTAAAATAATTTGATTGTAAAACTTGACAATTTTACTGACAGAAGGTACATTTCGCTTCACAGCTAAAACTACATATTACTATAAAATTAAATATTAGTTCTTCTGCTCCGACAATGGTCAACCTGACTGGTAAATACATAAGAGACATTAGCAAGCAATACACTGAACATCTTATTCCTAGCCAATTTGTGAAATTCCCTCCACTTTCTCACACTGTTCCTTACAATTCTGGCCACAAAATTTGATGCAATATCCATTAACTTTTATTAAAAATCTGTAGAAGCAACCTGATGTTTTCAATTACATTCTATTTGATTTTGCTGGTCTGACCCACTAAATTGATTTAATGACTCACTAATGTTTGGTTATGACCAGAAGTTTGAAGAACACTAAATCATATACCTACGGAAGATGTTTCTGAGTTAGAGTAGTCATTCTTCAATGTTATTGGATAATGCCAAACTACTCTCTAAAAGTGATTATACCAACTTGTTACATCATTGTTCCATATCTTCAGCTATGCTACCTACCTTTTAAGCATGCCGTTCTGATGGGTGCAAAATGGTACCTCACTGAAGTTTTAAGTTATATTTCAATAAGCACTAGTGATACTGGGAATTGTGTCTTGTGGTTATCGGCCATTTGGGTTTCCTTGTCGGTTGCCTGTTCAATATCTGTATCCTTTCTCTATTTTTCTGATTTGTGGTCTTTTTCTTCTTGCTTTGTTATTCATGTATTTTTTATATTTATTATCAGATGGAGGAATGAAGATTTTTCTCTGTTGACTTATTTTTGCAGTTTGTACACATTTCTTTCTTGAATAGGTTAGTTTTAATGTCATCATATTTATCAATCTTTTCTTTTGTGGTTAGTGCTTAAGGGGGTAGAAACCCTTCCCTACCCGCTTAAGTCACTCAGATAATCTCCTATAATGTGTTCTGAAAATTTCTAAGTTCCTTTTCAATTTTAAGTCTTTAATCTGTCTGGAATTTTGTTTTGTATGTGAAACAGGCAACTAATTTCTCCCCTGGGTGACAAATTACCCAGCATCATTTACTGAATACTCTCATTCTTCTCTTCTAATTTGCAATGGCATCTTCATTTCAGATGGAGTACAATGCAATGGTGAATTAAGAACATGAGCTCTGGGAAACTGCCCAAGTTCACAAACTGGCTGCTCAATTAGCTGTGTGACTTTGAGCAAGATATACTTCCTTCTCTATGCCTCCATTTCCTCATATGTAAAATGAAGAAAACAGTAATACCCTCATAAGAGGACTAAATGCATTAATACACACTTAAAGCACAGTTTGGCATATGATTCAATAGATACATTATCATTATTAGCATCATCATCATTCTATATATTTAAGCTATTCTATTCTACCAATCTATCCAATCTAACCCTCTTTATGGTAATGCCACACTAAGTTACTATGGCTTTATAATAAATTATGATATCTAGCAAAGCAAATCCCCCTCCACAAACGTCGTTCTTCAAAATTGTCATGGATATTCTTGACCCTTAACTGTTCCACGTGAAACTTATGATCAACCTATCAACTTCCATTTTTAAAAACCCAACTTGTGTTTTGATTTGAATTATACTGAATTTTTAGATTAATTTGAGAACTAACAACTTTAAAATACTGCATCTTTCCATCCAAATAGATCACTGATTCTCTAGGTCTTTTAAAAATCCTTCTAGTATTATAATTTTCTCCATAGTTTTACATATATTTACATGTTTTCCTAAGTATCTCATTTTTGTTGCAGGTGTAAATATTTGCTAGCTGACTAAGAATTGAATTATTATTATTATTATGTGTTGAAAAGATCAAATGTTTTTTTCTATAGCTACTGAGAAGACCAAGTATTTAATGTATAATTACATTAACTTTGCACTGCTGGAAACCCCACTTAGTTGCATGACTTTAAAAAAAATTTGATAGATTTGGTGGTAATATTAGTATTTATATTCATAAATGAGATTAGCCTATACCCTTCCCTCAGCATACTATTCTTGTCTGTTTTGGTATTAAGGTCATATCTTGCTAAATATACTCAAATTAGTCACAACTATTCTTTTTCTAGTCTTTGTAACATTTCATAATATATAGAAGTTCTCAAACTTCTCTAAGTTAAAATGTAGATTTCTGTCTATGGCCATGCTACCCTGAACAAGCCCGATGTCTGATCTTGGAAGCTAAGCAGGATCGGGCCTTGGTTAGTACCTGCATGGGAGACCACCTAGGAAGACCAGGTACTGTAGGCATAAAAAATAAAAAAATAAGGGATTGTAAGCTGACAAGGTCCTTGCAATCTGTGAGGTCAACCAAGGGTTGCCTTACCTAAAAATTAAAACTTAAAAAAAAAGAAGTGTAGATATATATCTGTTCTTTACTCAGAGGCTTTGATTGATAAGATTTGGAGCTGAACCCAAGAATCTGCATTTATGTATATATTTAAAAAAAATACCCAGGTGATTTTGATTAGGAACATATGCTAAGAAACAATAAGAATGACCCTGTCCAATGCCAATGAAGAATTGAATTTTTAATTAAAATTTAAAAATTAAACTCCAAATGGTCACATGCGGCTACTATCTACTGTATTGGACAATACAAGTCTTTACTAAGTCTTTATTAAGACCTTTGTTGTTTTTCAATCAAGTAATTTAATACACAGCCCATAATCATAAAACCTAAAATAAGGTAATAAAAACATGTTTCAAAATTAGGCTAAAGAAAATTTGTTGCCCATTCTGTTCAGCATAATTCTACAAATCTTTCATATGATGAACAATAGTAATATTTTTAGAAGCATGTAGGAGTGAAGAAGCTATAGAAATAAGTATATATTCTCTCAGACATCACGGTTACTAGATCTTAAAAAAACTACACAGAAAATCATTTTAAGATTTCTTTTACCTTTGATGTCTAGAAAAAGTAACGTAATATTTTAAAAAAACAGTTATAAGGATAAAAACTTGGAATGTTCACAAATCCCTGCTTTTTAATATTATACCCAAGCAGTATCATTGATGAAGTACTAAAATCTTTTCAGTTCTAAAGCTTAACCATACATTTGAAAATTCACTGCAGCCGGTCTCACAAAAGGAAGACTAGGCAGTTCGTTGCCACACTGAGATTTATTGCCAGAACAGACAAGGACCTTGCAAAGATAAAATCAACCATGATAATGAATAAAAAGGAGATAAATAAGACCCCGTTTTCCCCTTTTTCCTAATTCATATATGACTTTTTATTTATGAGGTAATACTGTACTTCTATCACTTGTAATATTAAGTAACATTTATGACCTGAAGTCATTTGGCTCTGCAAATGACACATAAGGGATATGTTTTAATCTTGGAGAAACAATTTAAATGAGAACCCAAAATATGGATTATATAGAATTATACGTATGTGCATTTATATGCCAGTTTTTTCCTAAATGAAAATCATATGTGCATATATTACATAATTTCATTTAAAAAAAATTACTGATACTTGTATCCTTTATAATCTCAAACTGCTTCCTTTGACACTGTATTCATTCTATATAGTTCATAACAACAACTTAAGAAAAATAATGGATAAACAGGCAAATGGGAAAGGATATGAGTATATAAGACAAAAGGTAAGGGTTAAAATTACAGACTATGTATTAAAATATTATTGTAATTCAAAACTAACC
Organism: Pteropus vampyrus; assembly: GCF_000151845.1. NCBI lineage: Eukaryota > Metazoa > Chordata > Mammalia > Chiroptera > Pteropodidae > Pteropus > Pteropus vampyrus. Next base: position 13,487,022 of record NW_011888803.1, read on the forward strand.
CATATTTAAAGGTACCTACCAAATAAAAGAGAATACTAAGTATAAAAACTAAGTTGGTTTTACCAGTAGAGATTGAGGTTCAAGGTTCAAAAAAGAAAAGTTATGTGAAAATGAAGTGTGGGAGAGGATGCCTATAACTTATGCAGAGAAATAAAGAGGCATGAAATAGGGTGAGGAGGGGAGTGACTTATGAAAAGAATAAGTCAGCTGACAGTAATCTAAAATAGTAGGAAAAGAAATGGATCATTATTCAATTATGAATCACTTGTATCATTCGACTGTGTTCTTAATTTTCTTACATATCTTTCTGACTGCTTTTCAGCTTTTCATATGACTACCCTCTCAGAACACTTAATTGCTCAAAAATAGGTACTGGTAGGAGTCCTTTTGAATAACTACCCACAATTCAGCATCACCAGAGTCCTTTTGGTTTCTCCTTTAAACAAAATTTCTAAGAACTAAGAAACTGTCATTTTTTTGATTAACCACAGCAAAAAGATTTGCCTCTCATTTATACCCATGACCTATTATAATTGTACTTAGGAGAAATTCTTCTGTGTGAATAGGCTCTTAAGTTGTCTGAAAGATGTCAGGTTGCCATCATGGATTATTTTTTTGTTGTTGTTAATTTCCTTGGTATGATAATTCTTATGGCAACTTGCATGGCAATGATACTTTGGATTATTTAATCTCTAAGAAAACAAATTAAAAACCATTAAATAAAACAATCTTATAAGCTGGTTATATCCTTTTTTTCACCATATAATGTTCAAGCCAAATAAAAGTGAAGCATTAGTTGTGAATATCACAGCTGACCTTGCATAGTACTAAACTTATCTGTCTTCCCTCTTAGGCAGAAGCCCATCTACTGCCCCTGTTAAGTACACTGTATTTCATACCTGATAAATCTATCAACTCTTTATCAAGAAGATTCTTTTTCTTCATGTCAGGCAAATCAGATCACCTCTAGGTATGGCCTTTCTGGATTACTGAAAAAGTAAAAACATATCTCTTACCCTAATGACACCTTCCTGAAGAAGGGCATCCACTGATGCTGAATTTTACTTATCTTTTCTACTTTTATCAGAAACTCCTTTAGGAGTCAGGATTTAGTTTGTGATTCAAAGACTCTGGCCACTAGGTATATGTCCTTGTGCCAGTTACAGATCTTTCCTGTGCCTACATTACCTATGAAAGGTAAAAAAGAGTACTGATAGCATTATGAAGAATAAATGATATATAGTACCTGACCAGAATAGTGGTTGCCACTGGCAGGGGGTGGGGATGGGGTAATGAGGTCAGAATTGGGAAGAAAAACAGGGAATTTCTTGTGATGATAGTAATGTTCTATATTTGATGAGGATTTGGATAATATAGATCTATCCATTTGTTAAAACTTGGTGAATGTACACAAAATCTGTGCATTTCATTTTATGTGAATTTTAACTAAAAGCAAAGCTATAGCTAGATATTTGACTCTACTTAATGAAATACATGCTGAAATATTTAGGGCAAAATATGGTGATATTTGTAGTTTATCCTGAAATGTATCAAAAAACTTAAGAGATTGATGGAAAGTAAAATGTTAATGATGGAATGAATCTTAGTGGTAAGTAAATCAGAATAAGTCAGCTGACAGTAACCTAAAATAGCTGTATGTTTGAAAAACTTCACAATAAAATGTTAGAAAAGAAAAATGCACCCTGGCACAAAATAAGCAGTAGTCAATGGTAGCAAATAACAATTTTTGGCTGAAAAGGGATGATGAATGAGGTCAAATCACTGAATTTACTAGATTTAATCTAGAGGGAAAGAAACTGCTACTTAGAAACTTTTTATTCCAAATTACAATTTACTTAAAAAAGAAATAAAAGCTCTTTAGCATCCTTAAATAAAAGTCAATTACTTTCATTTCTAAAAAAAGAAACATTAACAAGTGATTCAGGTAGTTAAAATTAAGAGATATGACACATAGGGAAAGCAATTATTAGAATAGAAGACAAAAAGCAACTATAATTCTACTGTATGACAAATCTCAAATAGTTTTCTATTTATTGAATACCTCTAATCATGTACTATTAAAAACAAATCAAACTTCCTACACATTATCTATAAGGTGCTGTTAACAGATTCTGTTTTAGTGCTGAAAATGCTTCAATTTGTCATGTTGAGAGGATATCAAATTATCAGATGGTTTTATTTTATAAAGCGCAGACTGAAATCATGACTTATAGGTGGAGGCAGCTGAACAAGACACCCAGATATAGGTTGAATTCCAAAAGCTTAGTTAACTTAGAACCTCCAGCTTATCTAACAAGTCTAAGCAATGCTTATACAAGAAAGCAGACAACATAGATGGACCTCGAGATAATCATGCTAAGCAAAATAACCCAGACAGAAAAGGTTGAAAATTACATAATATCACTTATAGGTGGGATATAAACCTAAAAGCAATAAACGAACAGGACAAACAACCAGAGACTCATGGACATGGACCACAGACTAGTGGTTACCAGAGGGTAAGGGGTAGGGGGAAGTAGATGGGGTAAAAGGGGTCAAATATGTGGTAACAGAAAGAAATCTAACTATGGTAGGTGAAAACACAATGTAAATATATATATGCCTTACAGTTAAAATGTACAGCTGAAACTTACTGGATTTGGTTAACCAATATCACCATTAAAAAAAAGAGGCAGAAAGCAGAGGTACAAAAGGAAAAGGAAAGGGATGTGGCATAGTGAGGACTCCTGGGGATTAACTTTAGGTTTCAGAATAATTGTTAGCAGTTCTTCCAGCCTTTATAGCTGGGTAAGAAATATTGGCTTAAGTAGATATTGATATGAAAATCTGAAACATTCCTTATGCATGTTGAATACAGTCAGTTTCTCTTTCAAAAAATTCACTTACTTGATTGTCATGTTCATTATCTTTGATAACCAAGTACCTCAATAAATTTAATGAGGCCATTATCCTGTTAATTGAAAATACATAATTTGTTACTTACAATACAGTTTTATAAAATCAACAGTAATTTCAATGAATAAAGTAAGCTAAAACCTAGGGTATATTTTTATAATTATGTTTGCCATTAAAAGTACAGTTGATCCTTGAATAACGCAGGGGTTAGGGACACCAAACCCTGTGCAACTAAAAATCATTTGTGTATAACTATGTATTTCCTTTAACATATCTTTTGGAGTGGTAATAAGTTATCACTCTTGTTTTCCGAGTTCACAAAACACAACTGTGAAAATTACTATTCTTTTTTTTTCCCCCAAGGAACTTTATTTAATATTTGAGAGAATCATCTCTTGCTTCCTGAATTTTAAGATTCCTTTTATTAATGCTTTACAACCATTTCTCAACATCCATTCTATTATACTGAAAGTGAAATTACATGTTCTATATTTAAAAAACATGACGTCCTGAAAAACAAAACAACAAAACCTAAACACATATGCTTTTTATAACTTATATACATGAAATTCTTAGTTTTTAGTCACCAATGCTGCAGTTGCAAATCTCTATGAGCTATATTGGAATACTTGGGTATGTCAAAGGTAAAAAAATCATACTGTTGGTCATACTTCTGGAAAGCAGAGTTTTTGATTTTATTTTTACACAGTATCTAATTACTTAAATATGAAAATCTTTATATAATTTTATGAATTAACCATAGATCATAAAATCATAGGAAAATGCCTTTTACTACTTTAGGTTGCCCATTTTATTCTGAATTTACTATGTGAATTTACTATGTGAATCTTAGTAATGATTATCTCACCTATCAGAGTTTTGCAGTAGATCTGTTTCAGCACCCTCTGGGAGAAAGAGTACCAAATCTAGAAGGGAAATCAGCTGTGGTCCTGTAAACCATTTGTTATGTGTTCTCTGAAAAGCAAAAGAAAAACTGAGAAAGGCTTTAAGTAATAGCTTGATAAATTCATGTGTTTTCTAATGCCTTGATACTACAAAAATAAACTATTAAATATTTAAAACATATATTTTTTAAGTTTAATTTCCATACTTTCATTCGCTATTTCCAAAACCTGGAACAAACTCGGCTAGTTTGTGAATGCTGATGCATTGTTTCTTTTTTTTTTTTCTATATGGAATTACTGAGTATTCACAAATTAGACTTCAGTTTCTATTAATATTTCAAAAGTACATAGCAAAACAAAAAAGTCACATTATCAGCACAAAGAATATAATTTAAATTTATAGTTATCAAAATTTCAAAATTTAGTTTTTTAAATAAGCAACAAAAATGAGAAATACATTCTAATACTAGAGACAGAAAAAGTCGATAGGGCAAAAATCCATATTAATGTAATCCATAAATGAATAAATATATCCTATAAAACAAAATAAATTGATAATTGACACCTTAGCTATGCTCTTACCTTTAATGATATGTCAATCTGATTTTTGATATTTTGAATAATAAAGGCCTCCACACCTGAGTGATTACTTGTATTCAATAAGCACCTTTAAGGCAAAATTACAATACATTTGAAATTATCCTGGACTACATTATAATTAATAATGGTGCAAATTTTACAAATTCAAATGGGCCATGTAGTACTTCTAGGAATACAAAAACCAGTGAAGATGATCAACCAATTACAGTCACTTATTATGGTTACTGGTTTAACTAGCAAATTCTATTTTAACTGGATTTTTCCAATAAGAATTTTCTATCAAACCAAATTTGCATCTTTTTGTACATATAGTTGCAATGATTTAACATGGCAAGAATAGGCACTAGTATATAATAACCTAAAAACTCTCCAAATTATTCTCTGTGAAAGTTGACTAGTCTGGTTACACTAATTAAATTGCAAAGAAAGGAAACTCAATATGACTAGCCCAGAAAAAAACATTTCTTGGTAGGAATACAGGTAGATCAGAAGAGGAAAGCAAGTACAAGACCTAAGCATCAAACTGAGATTTCATAAACCTGCTTTGACTTTTATCAACAGAAATGAAGAAAAGATCGGATCAAGAATGCTAGTTCTGGCCGATCCCAAAGAAGACTTCTTAGCATTTTAACCATGCCCAAATCTGTTCTTAAATCATTTTTATTACATAGGTGTCAACAAACTGAGATCTGCAGGCCAAATTCAGCCTGCTGCCTGTTTTATTAGAATAAACTCACCCTTACTACAAAGACAAAATTGAGCATCTGCAACACAGATTGGCCCATTAAGCCTATATTTACTATTTGGCCTTTTATAGAAAATTTGCTCTTCTTTAACTCAGAGAATTGCTTTTCCCCTCAAAACAGCACTATTAATAAGCTCTACACTAACTTGAAGTGAACAGCCTGTCAAGTTGTAACTCCAGAGCCATTAAATTCAACTGTGAATAAGGAAGATTACTGACATATGTAAAGTTCTAGCAGGAGCCTAATCAATCTGTTTAATCTTTTAAGTCTATTTTAATTTTATAGTATGTCAATTAACTGATTGAAATATACACTATTATTCATGTAATATATGTGTAGATATGTACCCATATTGATTAACCCTTCTCTATCATCACATATAATTTATTATAATGTAGTTTCCAAGTAGAGTTGAATTACATGTAAAACATACTGAAATACTATAATCTAGAATAATCAAATGCATTAATTTGGTTTTTAATCAACCATACACTTCACAATTAACCATTCTTGATACATACCTAAATAACGTATATTTGCCTTGAGAATCCAACTTGTTAATATACAGCTGAAGCATAGCTAAACCCTTTTTCCTCTAAAATAGAAGAAATAATAGTTACATGAACTGAATAAAGATTCAATTGTTTATAAAAATTGTAACTCATTTTTAGTCTGAAAACATTTACATACCAATGTCTCAATAGGGCAAAGCGTCATAACTTTAACTAAGCCCTGGAAATAAGAAAAAATTTAATTCAGATAGTAATAGATTACATTGACTACAAACTAACAACTATGTCATCAATGGTAGATACTGAAAATTCAGAGAAGTGAGGGTAGGGGATTTTAAAATGAAGTAAAATTTTCCCCGAGCCTTTCATTCCATTGTTAGGTCTACAGGAAACTGAATACAATCCATTTTATGAGTGATATTGAGTAGGGTGTTACAAAGTATAAATTTAGAAGTGAATGCTAATTTTCAATTATGTCTAGAGTGGCCAAAAATGATAACAAACATGAAGAAACATAATCCATCATTAAAAATATTCAGGTTTATTAATACACTAACAAAAGCCACATTTTTCTATTTAAACAGTGGAAAAACAAGTTTCTACATCAATAGTTAAGGACCTACTTGGCTATGATAACTAAGAGAGTAGTGGGCAAAATTTATCATAGGAGGGAAAAAAAAATGTCTTTTTAATAATGAGTTAGTTCATGTCTTGATGAAGTCCTAAGGACTTGAGTTATAATAAAAGGAGTTTTATTTTCCAAGGTCCTATAGAAACAAAGTGTTAGAGAAGAAAGTTATGTTTTTCCACTAGATGCTATGCTGTCAACTATGGTAGCCATTAGCCACATATAGCTATTTAAGTTTAAATTCAATTAAATTTTAAATTCAATTCCTCAGTCACACTAGCCACATTTCAAGTGTTCAGTGTGGTTAGTGGCTATCATGCTGTACTGAACAGTTAGAAAACGACTTCTACCATCACAGACAGAAAGTTCTACTGGACAGCATGGCACTAGTTTCCAAAAGATACAGAGAAGAAAGTGGGAGGAGTCTGAAAAGACCCTCGCTAAAGTTCAGAATAGGAAAAGGGTTATTTTTAAGATTAGAATACATATTTCACTTACCTGAGGTACGGTAAGAAAACTCTTGATTTCTAAGTACTGGTGAGGAAGGCTGTTGTCTTCTATTCTCAATAAACCATTCTCCAACAGATCCTACAGATTGAAATAGATGCAGAGATACATATAAAGTCAATAGCTGTATTTATTGACATTACTATGTACTTAAATTATGATGGGTGCAAACAAATCTTACCAATCCTTTGGAGAGAAGAGACTCTTCTGTCCTGGAAGAGAATATTAAAATTTATTGACATGATTTTCTAAATTGCTTTAGAATAATTCATTTTAGGAAATACACCAAAAATCCGTTTTACCAAAAATCAAAATTTAAAGACTTTAAAAATACGTATCATTAAGGAGAAAATCTGTTAAAGAACTTAGTCAAAAAAATCCTTAATCCATCCTTGTCTGTCTTTTGATTTGGCTACTGACATCCAAATCTGACCAGAATCAGCCTACTCAGGGTTTGTTTCCTGGTATCAGATCAACAGATCCTCAAATAGCAAGTGCTAAGAAATCAATTATACCTGCTATAATACTTTGTATTCTAGTTGATTAGTCTGTAAAATTTTTTCAATTCTTTTTATACAAAAAAGAATTAAGCGCTTTCCATTTGTGATAATATTTTTTAAAGTTTTACAATCATTGTTAACTAAATATTTAAGATCTGTAGCAAAAAACATTATCTCAGGTTCCAGGTTCTTATTCCAACCATTCAAGTGTTATATTTTTGACTCAATGACTAAAGAGTTTGAATATCTTAAGAATATATCAATACATAGTCTCATTGTATGAATATAACAAACTAAAAAGAATATAAAATCATTAAAACACATATAATACAGTAAATTTACAGCGTTAATAACTATTTGTGCCAGGAGACCCTTGGAAATCCTTGCCTGCTTTGGACATTTGCCATGTTACAAATCTTCCTTCACCTGGGAAGAAATGGGATTGATAAACTGTCACTAGTGTTCCTAAGGGATGGTACTGAAAGGCCCTGACTCATCTCAAGATATAATTTAAACATGTTATGGAAAAAGAAAACAAAGCATGTAGTTTTGCAAAATTCTTATATAACCGTGTGGAAAAATTGTGGATACTTGTTACTGTGTAATTTTTTTAAAAAGAGAAAGTCTTGCTTCTTAGTGTCTCAAATAAGAAAAGTTGTTGAATGATATCACTGTCAATAATCTTAAGTTTTAAAAGGTAGGGTCAAGATATCTTCCTTTTGATGCAGTTCAGATTGTGTCCATGAAGTAAAAACATGGATGAATTGCTTTTATTTACTTTTTTGAATTTTTATAAGAGTTTATTTGAACCAAAACTGATGACCTACACCACAGAGCAAGATCTCAAATGCTCCCTGAACTGCTTTCATTGACCACCTCGCCTTAGATGGTGGAGGCTACAGTGGGATAGAAGTGTTTTAATTTACCAAATTTTGAATTAAGGGAAGAAACCTAAGAAGCAGATGATTTGAAATCGCCTTATACGAAAATATTTTTATATTATCTTTGGTTTAAAATAAAAGAGATTTTGTTGTAAAACCTCTTTGACTAACTTTTGTCTCTGTTGTGAATACTACTTCACTGTTTTATAAAATAACCAATTAATTAATTAAGGCCTGGCAAAGAGAAGGTAGTCTCCCCTGATCTTGACAAGGACTATTTTAGTACTACTATGGAATTCCAAGATGCCATCTAAATGATCTTACCTTTGCAAAAAAACTTCAATATGTTCCATATTAAATTGCAAAAGGTACGATGGGCTAAAATAGAAACACACACACACACACAAATTTTATAAATTTTACATACACACTGTTATGGGTTGAATTGTGTCCCCCTCAAAAAAAATATGTTGGAATCCTAACCTCTAGTGCCTCAGCATATTATCTTATTTGGAAATAGGATCTTCTTTTTTTTTTTTTTAATTGGCATAGGAATGACCAGGAGCAGTGCAGGAACTGTCCCCCACCCCAACTCTGGAGGTAATTGAGTTAAAGTGAGGTCATTAGTGTGAGTCCTAATCCAATATGACTGGTGTTCTTATAAAAAAGAGAAATGTGGACAGATACGAGCATATAGGGAGAGCATTATATGGACACAAAGGCAGAGATGGGAGCAATGCATCTACAAGCCAAGGAACATCAAGGATTACCAGCAACCCACCAGAGGCTAGGGGAGAGGCATGGAACAGATTCTCCCTCATAGCCTCGAAAAAACCAGTTCTGCCCATCTTTGGACTTCTAGCCTCCAAAACTGTGAGACAGTAAGTTTGTTATTTTAAGCTATCCAGTTTGTGGTACTTAGCCCTAGCAAACTAATATACATACCTACATCATTTTGGTGGTAGAGTATGATTAAGAGTGTAGGCTTTGGGGTCAGATAGAACTCTTTGAATTACACCTATCCCACAACAAGAAGTAGTTGTATGGTTTTGGGTGGTATCTTAACTTGTCTAAGTCTGTTTCATCTGCAAAATAAGATAATGCTCTATTTCATAGGGCTATTATAAAGATTAGATAATGCATATAAAGCTGTTAGCGTAGTGTTTAACACATGGTGAACATAGAATTGGTAGCTATTATTACAATATTTGCACACAAATATACCCCAGGTATATTCATAGATAAATATACAAATGCACAAAGAAATATACCCAAGGCCTGCAAGACAAATACATAATCTTTATTATGGAACTTAAGAGTCCAAAAGGTGTTACAAAATTATATACTTTTTAAAAAAATAATTTGTTGAACTTTATGGGATAAGAAGGACAACATCAAGCTAATCATAATAGGAAGAGTCTACCTAAATAGGGTGGTAAGTAAGGCTTTCCTCAGAAAATTACCTTTATGGATAAAGATAGTTCTAAGCAAATACAAAGTCCCTATAGCAGGAAGGTTCATGACACATTGGAATAAGAAATCAAAAAGTCTACATTACTGGAGCATAGTAAACAATAAAAAAGGTGGTAGGAGGTGAATCAAGATAATCAAGCAGGGACCAGATCATGTGAAGCTTTTCCCATGTGAAGGCATTTAGACTTTATTCTATTTTTAGAGCAATAAGAAGCCACTGAAGGGTTTTCATTAAGGGACTACTCTTAAAACTTCATTTCCTAGTGTGTTTAGAATGAGTTGGATTAAAAGGGATTGATAAATGTCCACTCAGGATTATATCAATAGTCCAGTAAAAAAATGGTAATTTAGACTACCCCATGGGTAACTGGCCAATTCCCTCCCTTACAGCCCAGGATGGTCCCAACAGCTTAAAAACAAAGCTCAGTTAACACTTTGACTCTTGTCCCTATCATTCCCTGATGTCTATTTCAACACCACCCTCTCCCCTTTCACTACTTGACTTATACTGGCTTTAACGGATTACAGGCAGCGTTACTTAAAAGACAGCTTTTGTTTATACTTCATTTACTACACTAGTAAACATATATTGGACATTAAATAAATGAGTTTGATGATACTCCTTTTAGAATACATGAATAAATCAAACACTACTACCCACCTTAATACCATTGGAAGCTGATCAATAGTGATGCCTTGTACAAATACTAGATATGCCAGAGAAGCCATAGAGTCTGCTAATTGTTTGTCTTCTTCTTCTTCGAATTCAAGATAATTCCAAGTCCTCTTTTTCCTTCCACGATTAAAAATCATTTTCGGGAAAGGGTGTCCAATTGCTGATAAAAAACCCTGTGAAGTGGATAAAAAAGGAAGCTACAGCAGACAGATGCTAATGTGGCCTCCACCATATTCACATCCTGTATAATCCTCTCCCCTTTAGGTGGAACCTGTGAGATTTGCTTCTAACCAATGGAATATGGCAAGATGCCACCTCATGATTAGATTGTTATGTGACAAAAGAGAGGGAATTTTTGCAGATGTAATTAAGGTCAAAAATCAGTTGACTGAGTTATTGAGAAAGACTATCCTAAGTGTGCCTGAGTTGTCCAGGCACTTCTTGACAGTCAGAAACTCACCCCTGCTGACTTTAAAGTACTAGGCTGCCATTCTATGAGAGGGCCTCTGGAGGAGGCTGTGTGGCAAGGAACTACAGGCAGCCTCCAAGAACTGAAAATGGTCTCTGACCAATAGCCGGCAAGAAAATGAGGACCTCAATCCTGTAACTTCAAGAAGATAAAATTTTGCCAATAACTGAAGGAACTGAGTAAGAATACAAAAAAGTTCCACAGATAGATGGTGGTGACAGTTGCACAGTACTTAATGCAACTGAACTGTATACTTAAAAATGCTTAAAATGGTAAATTTTATGTTATGTATATTTTATCAGTGCTTCAGAAATATTTGATAGCAACCCAAACAATGTGAGACATACAAATATCATGAAATGATAGTTAACTACTCAGATGAAGAATACTCTGGGAACAATGCTCCATTGACCACTGTCTACCTAGAGTGGGCAGGAGAAATACTGGTCAGTGGCAGCAAAGATTGAGGAAACAGTGCTGATATCTCAGGTCATATGTGCTCTTGTGCCATTCATAAGAGAAAGAAGCATCCCTGTATTAGTGGATAGGACTACAGTTTTACCTCGTTTTATTAAGAAGAGAAGGAGAAAAAGAGAGACTCAGGAAATAAAAGGTCACTCCTATGCTTCTTATACTATTTCTAATTCTAGTATACTAGAAAGCACCTGACCTTCAGAATCCAATGGAATTGAACTGAGTTTTGGTTCTACCACTTACTACCTTTAAGACACTAGATGAGTTATCTAACCTCTCTAAAGCCTCAGTTTTCTTATCTAGAAAATGAAATACTACCTATATCAAATATTTACTGAGCTCTACAAAAAGTTAAGGCTACAACAAAATGCTATATAGAGGTCAAAAGGGAATGAAAAAAACAGCTAAATTAGAACGAATACCTTCTACATATTCACTTATTTAATAAATGCTTGAGTGCCAAGCACTAGGCATGACATTGTAGGGTATTATAAAACCAAATAACACTTTTCCAGCCTTCAGGGAGTTAAAATCTGCTGATCCCAGATGGCTCCATTAGTCATTTCAGAACACAAAAAGGAAGCATGGAAAATTATCTTCAGTCACAAAAGACTGCAATTCAGCTACCAGATGTTAAATATATACTGTTATACTGATTTTGAAAGCTACATATTCTTGTTAAGCTATAACATAAAAAGTTTATTCATATTCCAAATGTCCTCTTAATCATGAAGCTCCACTTCATGCAGCCAATGCAACGTGCGTTTTTTTCCCAGAGCTAAGGTTAGCCTCTTTAAAAAACATCATACGTAAACAGTGCTGCTTTGGATATCTAGAGTCCACCTGTGTCCAAATTAGGGCCTTCACCACCTATCCACACACTATTCAACAGTCCTCCTCAGACCCAGCACCTACCTGCCACTCCACAATTTCTCAAGACAGCCTGTGCCCTTTCAGAAATATTCCTATGCTGCAACCCTTGGGACATTCAAGCAGTTTTACACCAAAAATAACTTGTGCCAAAGGAGGGATGGCTGAGGCCATTAATCTCAAGCACCCCATACTTAACTGTACTTCTCCAAGAAGTACCTGTACTTCTGAGAAGGCACCTTCTCACTTCATCTCCTATCCTGATTTCACCTTTACTTCTTTATTACTTTGTGCTTCCTTACTGCTGGCTCTTTCTACTTGTAATGCTCCTTCCACTGAGATCTTAGAAACTCTCCCCGACACCTTTGAACTCTGCATAGGATACTTTGCTCTATCTCACTGATTTAATTAAAGTGGACTGATTTCTGGTGGGAGCTGCTCTCACCCCTCTTACATCACACAGCCAGGAAGGCAGCAGTGGGGACGGGTGGTACGGGCAAAGGCTTAGGATTATTTTGGTTCATGCTGCACTCTCAAGCAAAAGCTTGAGGCAGATGCTATAATGCCCTTTATCTGTCCTTATTTCTGTCATATGCTGACTTCTTGGTCATTTCCCCACATTTCACTGAAGACTCTGGTATCTGCCCACAATCTCTACCTCTATCCAACTCCTGCTATAATCCTGGGAACGTTGAATATTCACGTAGATAACTCCTCTAACAGGCTAGCCTCATGGTTCTTAATTTCTAAATTCTAGTGACCTTAATTTCTAATCCATTTCAACACCTAATTCCATTTTGGATCTCTGTCAACATTCAGAACTATTCCATATTAGATACCTAAACTCTAAAAACTCATTTTCTAACCATAACCTCTTATCCTATCCTCCTACCAACCTGCTTTCCTACCTGACTTCTCCAGCCCTGTGAGTCCTTCATTTTAACCTACCCATCCATTCCCTCCTAACTCCCCTTCTTTCTCTATCCAACCAATACACTATTGGTCATTTGAACTATCTGCACCCTATGCCCAATAAAATGCCAGCCTTGGAAAAATCGCTATATTCCACCTTCTCTACTACATCCGTGGAGCTGAGTGTAGAAAAATCACACAAAAATATAGATGTTATCACTACAGTTGTGGTCTCCAACCACAGTCGAGTGCCCAGCACTACTTATGCTTTCATGGTCTTCCACCATCTCCCTTTCCTTTTCTCTCAGTATTCCAATTCTTTTTCCAGTTTCCCGAAGCCTCTTACCAATCCCCATTTCTACCTACTCATTCCTAAAAGGTCTCCTTCACCTAGAAATTTGAGGCCATTGGGTCTGATTCTCCTCCATTATATTACATTCCTGCTACAAATTTCTCTACATGCACACCCATTCTTATCTCCTCCTTTCCAGGTGTCCTGGACCCTATGCCCAGCTATCTGCTCTCCTCAAGAAACATTATTTCAGTTATGCAAGAAAACTTTTTTTTCTCCTTTAATGATTCCCACCCCTTCGGCCTATAAACATACTCCCTATCTCCCCTATTACTTTCCTACCCTAAGGCCATGTCTTCTAGCTGTTGCCTCATCTTACTTTTCTAAACTCTTTTAGAGAATAGCTTATACTAGTCATCTTTTTCCTCATTTTTGATGCACTCCTTTATCCATTCCACTGATTTTTGTCTCCAACACTCCAAACTGTTCTTGCTAAGATTACCAATGCCATCTTCCTACATCCAATGGATGCTTTTCAGCTCTTACTTTATAGACTCTCTCTGCTGCATTTATCACTATCAATCACTTCTTTCTTTTTGAAACTCTACTACCCCAGTTTCTGTGATATTTCTACCACCGCTTCGACTGTTCTTTGGTCAAAGAGATGGGCTCATCTTAAGCGCTGGCACTCTGTAGGGTTCAGTCCTGAGCTCTTTTCTCTTTTCACATTGATTTACCTCTTTAGGGGATCTCATCCACTCTTATTTCAAATTTCCTCCTTAAAAACCTGCTCTCTCTGGGTATTAGAAATATATTAAGAAATTATTATTAATCTTGTTATGTGTCATAAAGGCATGTGGTCATGGTTTTTAAAAAAATCTTTACCAATTAGGGAAGCATAAAGACTTATGAATGAAATGATATATCTAGGACTTGCTATAAAATACTGTAGCAAAAAAACATTGGCAAAATGTCAGGAACTGTTAAAGCTGAGTGCTAGATACATAGGGGTACATTATATCATTCTCTCTACTTTTTGAAATGTTTTTAAATTTCCATAATAAAAAAAAATGTTTTTAAAGCACACGATTTCTCTGCACTTTGCTTGGTATTCTCTATCTCAATTATTTGCATCTGCCCAGTTACCCAAGCAAAAACCTTATCCATGATTCAACCTTTTAACTATTCTTTTAAATCTAAATCAATAACCAAATTTTGTTAATTTTACCTACTATAAAGTTCTCAAATCTGCCTTATCCTCTTCATCTTCACCACCATTTCATATTCAGGCTCCTCTCATCATTCTCACTTAACCTAACCAGTCTCCCTGTTTCCAATCTTATCACGGTTAAGTTCATTCTCCATTAAAGTGAGGAGTCCGAAACACAGTTCGATTACATCACTCCCAGGCTTAAAATCCTTTAACTGTTTCCAACTTTCACAGCTATCATCTCAAAACAGGGTACATATATCACATACAGTGGTGTTTACGCTGTACCCAGGGGATTTATACTGGACTCTAGCACTGGCAACAATGAAGAGGCCCCAGACTCTCCCGCACACCTGGGAAAATCCCTCTTCTCTCCTGCCCTCCCCTCCCTTATCATGCATAGTCTCTCTACTACTATCTTGACCATCAACATTAACACAAAGTATGTATCCGTATTTATATCAGTCACCAAATCATCTCTCATACTCAGAATGCAGTTACCCTAAAATTCTGGCATCTCCTCATCTTTTCTCTTACCTCTCCTCAAATTTCAGACACCCTTTGAACATAAGACTGTGGAACTCAGTCATTAGCAAAATCAATTCTTCTCTAAATGGTCTCTCATCTCTCTTGCTCTAAATGAAATCCGGTTCTACTCTGAAAATAACTGTTTTCTTTACAACCCTCTGAACGGGCTGTTACTTTTTCATCCATATCCACTGTACTACTGAGCCTGGAAGTAAAATACCTGTTCTCTTTGCTGCTTCCAGACCATTCCACCCCATCCTCTCTAAAATCTCTCAGCTCTGAAACTCATTCCATGTGACCATACCACTTCTACCCCTCTTTGCTGCAGTCATTAGCAGAATCCAAAGTCACTGCATTAATTGGCTTTCCAACATCACTCTTATCACAATCATGTGACTTAAATGTACAACCAAAGATCTTCTAATACCCTGGAATCTCAGGTACTTCATTTTGTCTAGTCCAGTGACCTTGGCTTCTACCCTCTCCTTACAATATGCACTCCCATGGTCATACTGTCACAACACTGTTATTAGTAATGTCACAACACTGTTAATAGTAACTGTAACTTTTCCATAATATTAATTTCAAGCAACCTTTTCTTTAACCTGATATTTTCAGCTTATTCCTTTTAGTAACCTAACTCCAACAGGACCTATAATCTAGTGATCCCATCATCTTTCCACTGTCTCTCACATTTAGTATATCCTAACTTCCCTCCTTACTCAGCTTAAATTCCACTGTCCAACATTAGTCATTCCCCTGTATACATGCTCGGTGCTCTTGCCCCTCCCTTGCTTTGTAGAACTCACACAGTTCTCAAAACCCCAAGCTAATTAAATCCAACTTTCCTCCTATGCTGCACCTGCATTCGTGCAGACAAACATAGCCACAATTATACTTCTAATCTGAAATTCATGGCTATCAATCTCAAGTACATATTTTTCTAAATTTAAGATTAGAATCTCAGCACATTTTAAAATACTCTTGATGCATAAAGTCAAGTTGCATTTAAAATAAAATTTACTTAATTTTGGAGTTATTTTGAAAAGATTTATCATGAGCCTTAAAAGTGAGGATATTCTTTGGCACAGAAATTCCACTTCTAGGAATTTATTAATTTAACAATTAAACATGCAAAGATTTGGCTAAAAAGATATTTATCAGACTCGACAGTTAAAAAAAGTGGAATATTGTATAGTAATGAAAAATTGGAAAAAATCTTTGTTGAACTGCATGGCCCAGGTTAAATATATTATGCTAAATCTGTACCATGGAGCATTTTTAAGCCAATGGAAAAACATTCATAATATTCTAAGGAAAATGAAATAGATTACAAAAAAGTATGTATAATACTCACTGAAAAAAATTATATATGTAAATATTTATTCACAACTATAAAAGCAGAAAAAAGTCTAGAAGGTATTACTATTATTTATATTTGGGTAATGAAATTATTGCTGTTTATCTTCTTTTTGTTGATCTGCTATACAAAAAATACATATTGCTTTACTATTAAATGTATCAATGTTCATGCTCAGGTGTAGTACATGAGAATATAGCAGCATTATAGCAGTATTTATAGCTGATAAAATTAGCTGTACTTACTATTACTTCAGATGCAAAACACCTTAATGGATCATTTCCAGCTTCTTCAGACTGCTCAAAGAATTGTGCTGTCAGCAAAGGGCATTTCAAGCATTTGAAACAACTAAGGTATAAGAAATGGGTAGCTATGAATACGGCACTTCCTAAGTATAAAACACCTAGTTCTATAAGCACATCTAAGTTAATTTTATATAAAAAATAATGTAAGCACCAATAAATCAATGGCTTTTCAAACTGGTGATATAAGATCCTTTTTACTAGTAATGGGGAGAGCACAAGAACACCTTGCTACAATGTGGTGGGATTTACTCTCATGTCTGGACTATACCAATGGACGCTGAATGTTTGTCTGAGGACCAGTGCTAGTCCATGTAGTTTTCGTTACTTCAAGTAAAAATCAGGACAGTGTAATTTTTTCATAAAGCATTATTTGTTTTATTTAAAAAACCAAAGTTTATTCTGTGATAAATCTTTTCCTATATCTTTAGTTAAAATATCTTTTCTTTCATGAAATGGGTTTTATAAACAGTAAAAAATTTTTAATGTCCTAACCTAACAGGACATAAAGCTAACAGTAGTTTTAGTCTCCAAAATTTAAAAAGTAAAATTATTGGCCCATGTAATTCAATAATCTAGTCTAGTACTATCAAACATAAATATAATGCAAGCCCCATATATAATTTAATTTTTTAGCAGTCACATTAAAAGTAGTAAGAAATAAGAGACATTAATTTTAATAATTAACCCAACATATCTGAAATATTATTTCAACATGCTATCAATATAAAAATTGAGGCAATTTAGTATTTTTTTAATAACAAGTATTCAAAATCCAAGTATTTTTTATACTTAGAGCACATCTTAATTTGGACTACTCATATATCAGGTGTTTGAAAGCCATAATGAACAGTGCATGATTAGTTTATAGTTCCCCTATTGGGTACTCTGCTAATGTTTTTGCAGTCAAGTTGGACATTCAATAATCTGGTGCTTCTTCTGCTTTCACTTTCAAAGGGACAGTAAAAACACAATTCTCCCACAGCAAGACCCGATCCTTTGTTCATCTATTTCCCTCACTTCTATTATTCACTTACTATGATGAGCAAAGCCAATTCATAAAATATAACCAAATGAATTTTTAATTTTTAAAAATATCAATGCCTCATTAAATGCCCATATCAAATGAACCCCATATTCTTCTAAATTAAAAAACTGAAACTAGATTTTTATTTCCATTGCTAACAAATGAAACAAAGAAATATAAAATAATTGAACTATCAATTACTTAGATCCACTGTGAAATGTTCTTAAAAATATACTTACAATTTAAGTAATTCGTCCTTTAATTTTTCATTTTCCAGTGAGTTTTCTTTGTCATCAATGACTTCTTCCACAAAAGGCTTAGTAAATTCTATTAAGGCCTTGCAACACTGACAAAGGCCATAGTTATCTGTCTGTATTTGTTCCTTTGAGTATGGAACAGGAAGGAGAGATAGCTGACTCCAAATGGTAGACAATGCTAATCCAACTGAATATGCCTTGTTGTTATGAAGTTTCTGTATCACTAAAACAGAGACCAAGTTGTTACTTGAGGTAACCTCATCAAGCACACTAAAGATGGGACAAAAAGTCCAATTGATGTAGAATTATAACACATATTTTTTCATATTTTAAGAACTCTGAAATCAGGATGACATATCATATAGCTTAATTGACAGTGTTTTCTTAGAGGTGAATAAAAGAATGAGGTGTGGCATTCTTCAACAGATGCCATGAAATCTTGTTTAGGTATGTTTACAACAGGTTACATATTTAGGACAGAAATGCTTTCCTTTTTTTTTTGGTTGTTTTAAGTGTAAGAGAAAGTGTCTTATAAACTATAAGGCACCGTAAAACTGAGTATTTCATGTGGTACAAAGTGGCTGGGCATTCATACTTAAAACAGATTTACTCTAATTTCTGATTCTGGGCCTTTCGACCAGACTGAGTTATATGTAGGTCATTAAATTAAAAAGTAGTCTCTTTCCAAGTCTGCGCTGGTTGCTAAGGTCCGTTACTTATCATACTTGTTTCATTCTTTGGTAATACCTCTGCTATTCTCAACCCTAACTTCCCAATGCCAAGGATGAGCAATGCCTTGCCTGATATTGTTCTTAACCAAGATACAAGACTGTCACAATGCTATCAGACTGAGTATTGCAGACATCACTGAGGCAATCTTTTAAATATGTTTATAGGGAAAATTCTAGATCTAAGTTGCAGATAGGAAGGGAAGGCAAAAAGCTATAGGTTACAATACAGCACAAAAAAAACAGCATGACATTCCATAAAATATTTCTTGGGTACCCACTCTGAGCCAGGTATTGCTACTACAGTTTAAGCAGACTACTCATTAATCAGTCATAAACTTTACTTTGGTACAGCCTTGACATTTCGGAGTAATATGAAGGCAATTACACAGATAAAATAAAAAAACACTTAGATATCTAAATATTCATTACCTGTTTGTAATGGCTGAAGTAAAAGAAGAATAATTGGGGATATCTGTTTTCCTGAGGGCTCCTCAATCAGTTCAAGCAAACCCAACAATAATTCCTTTGGATTACATAACTATAAAAATATTCACAATTGAACCTGTTTAATACAAGTTGTATTTAAAGCCACATGATTACTATTTTTAAAAAAGAGGGCATATACTGAGAAAATTATTTTTGCTTAACAATAAAACAATTCATAAAATTGTTTAAAAAATACAGAATCTCTGATTATCAAATCATTGTAAAACTAAACAGGATCTCTGATTATCAAATCATTGTAAAACTAAAACAAAACAAGAATTCAAAAGTCAAAGGGTCTCTAATGGACAACTACATTTTGGAGACTTAAATTCCTGGCTAAAGGAAAAGTTAGAAGAATGAGAAAAGAGAGCCTGATCACGAGAGCTGAGGTTTCCTTGAGCTTTTCCTGTCTACACTGAAGACTGCCTTAGTTTCTCAGAGCTTCCATCAGGTGGACCTTTTATCTCACATTGTCAGGGTATTTAGATGAATGTAGTCTCTTTTGTCCTTTCTGAACAGAGGACAAAGAGAAAGCATTGCCTTCTGAATGGCCATGTCTTATCACCTCACTTACCTTTTTAAAAGCCCTCATAGTTAATAACTAATATGTAGATGGAGTCCTCTCTTTCCAAGTATATATTTGTGTTTATGTGCACTGATCTCTACGTAGATTTTTATCATTTTTCTCAGAATTTATCTTTCTTAATCATCATTTTTTACTTATAACTATTAACTTTTTACCAAGAGTCACTTTCTGAAGTTTTCTGTCACAACTAATCTCCTTCCTATTCCTTTTTTCATTGTGATCACTTGCATTGTTTTTCATATATTTATTTTAAATTTAAAAGTTAGACATTTATGCAATCCATGATGTGATCCCCCCCGATTAATCTAGCACCTATCTGGCACTAAACACAACAATTACAATAATATTGACTATATACCTACCAGGGGTCCCCAACACCTGTGCCATGGACTGGTAGCTATTAGGAACCGGATCACACAGCCAGTGAGTGGCGGGCGAGCAAGTGAAGCTTCATCTGTATTTGCAGCCGCTCCCCAGCGCTAGCATTACCGCCTCAGTTCCACCTCAGATCACTGGGCATTAGATTTTCATAGGAGCACTGGTCCCTGGTGCCAAAAAGGTGGGGACCGCTGCCCTATGCTATACTCTAAATCCCTGTGACCATTCTGTAACCAATTTGTACTTCTTCATCCCTTCACTTTTTATACCCAAACCCCCTTCCCTCTGGCAATCACCAGTTTGTTCTCTGTATCTGTGTTTTCATTTAGTTTATTCGTTTATTTGTTCCTTAGATTCTGCATATAAGTGAAGTCATATAGAATTTATCTTTCTCTGGTTTTTCATATTCTTTTAGGGAACATACCACAGAGGAAAGAGCACTGAGATTTGACTCTAGTTCCAACACTGCCAAAAGATCAATGTGGCTTTGAACTACCTCCCTAAACCTTGAATCCCACATCTATACGATAAACTACTTATTAAAAATAAAGCTTCATAGGTCTCTCCTTGGGGCTTCTGAATTAGTGGATCTGAGATGGTTAGAAAATTCTTACATCCAGAAAATTTGAGGAAACGGACATGAACTTGCCCATCTAATCAATAAAGCTGGGCCTTTTCTTCAAAGAGTTCCCTCCTGTATTTTCATGAACTAAAAATTTTCTTATCAAAAACAAGCATTAGACAATAAAGGCGTATAATTAAAACATTATAAAATACTGCTTTGTATTGGGACGAAGAGAACCTAGTTTTGTTAACTTACCTTTATCAATAAATCAAGCATCAGAAAATATTTTCTTTTGTCATCTTCCTTATTTTTCCATAAAAGACATCGAACAACAGGACCAACAAGATTCCAGGCCATACTCCTGATGATGACCTGTAATAACATTTTCAGAGTAAAGGAAATACTGCCATCTATAGGACTCTCACAGTGAGCTTTCTTAACTTGGAGCTTAGAAATTTCCTCTAAACAGAAAAGATGAGGCAAGCGAGTCCTACAACATTTCACCATTGACTTCCTAGCATTCCTAGGGTTGGCCGCTAAAAAATATTAACATTTTAAAATAGTTTTTAATACTGTTACTGAAGAAAGGCAAATGGGCCTTTACTTTTAATCAAGTTGGCCTTTCCCAGAATTTAAATAGTTCCTCTATTTCCAACAAGATAATTTGCTTACTATGTGCAAGTACTTAACTTTCATGGAGAATTTTGCTCCCCTGATTCATAAGGAAATCCAGCCAATATTCATGAGCTCATGAACCTTTTAAAGTTCCTTGCAGAATCTCTAAATATATTATAATCATGTAACTTATGTAAAAGGAGAGGGTGCCATTTCATTAATTTTCTCTCCTACATACAATTTGCTTCTATTTTCAAAGATCTTTCAGAATGCTTACCATACAAGTAAAAGTTTATAATTAGTGATTAACATTCATTATCAAAATCACTGATTTTCAAAACTATCAAAAATATACTCCACTTCTTTGGCCTGCATTCTACTTCAACTCATCAATATTTATCAAGCATATACTATGTCGACTCCCTAGAATACTCTAGGGGTTAGAAATAAAGCAAGAAATATATCAGTTAAGATCTCTATCATTATAGTTTACATCCTAGGTTCATTTTAAGGAAAAAAAAAAAAAAAAAAAAAAAAAACCAAGAAAAAAAAAAAGTACAATACCCACTCTGTGACCCCAATCTTATAAGATGATAAACAAAGGTAGAGTATAAGGTATACCAGGAGAATAGTCATTTCCATCTGAGGAAGGCGAGAGGCTTCCTAGAAGAGGCGATGGCTAAGCTAAGGCTTGTTAGAGAAATACAGAAGTTTGTCAGGCATAGATAGGTGGAAAATACATTCACAGCTCTGAAATGGCAATGTGTAAAGATATGACTTAACATGTCCTAGAGAACTAGCAACAGAATATGTTAGGGTACATGAACATATAGTTTACAAAAGAGGAAACACTATTTATATCTTTGCTCTTTTACTAATTGAACATTTTAGTGTTTGTCTTATCAATCTGCATGAGCTCCCTATATGTTAATATTTACCTAGGTGTATTTATGGCAAATAATTATTTGGTTTTGGTTGTCCTTATTTTTTACACAGTGAAATATACTTTTTTCTTTTGTCCCTTTTCTACTGCTTTTATATCTAAAATGGATTTCTCCTTTAAAAATAAACATTCATTTACATTTTTAAAAAAGGTACTTCATTCTTTTTATTCAACAAGATTTATGTTGGAAACATGACATAAAATGAAGAATTAATGTTTAAAAAAAACCAACAGCAAAACAATCATGTTTTTTACCTAATGAGATAGACAGCTAATCCCTGAATATCCTTTTCATACTAGTTATTTCTTCTGCCTGGCACACTCTTCTCCCAAATAGTCCCATAGTTTACACCTTGCTTCCTTTTAAACCTCTATGCTATTTCACCCAGCACAGTCCAACCCCCTACCATGCTTTGTCTATATTTATCACTTTCTAACATACTACATTATTTATTCATCGTGTATAGATCTCTGTTAGAATTTAAGATCCATATGGCTAGTGATTTCTGTTCACTGCTATACGTACTCCTAGCATGTAGAGTAGGGCCTGTTACAAAAGAGGTGTTCCATAAATACAGGTTGAATGGTATCTATTACTTTTAAGTGCAATAAATTATTTTCTCTCCAAATAGTTGATATTCTGTTCTGTTTTATTCTATTTTTGTGTGGCTTGGATTTTAATATTTATGTTTTTATTAATCAGGAAGTTATGTGGTTATTTTTTTCCAAATTACTAAATATTTATTCCTCCATTACTTATTAAATAAGCATAAGCTTGCTTTTTAAGACTTAATTCCTGTGAGATTCTAATTTTCCAACTATACTGTCTTTCCCTTTCTACAAGTGATTATCTGAGAATAATTAACTATAAGAGAAATTCCAGATTTGAATAAGATTCTGCGTATCTGAACTGAAAAAAGAACTCTGATGAAATATTTTACAAATATAATTTCGGCTGCAAAGTTTCCAAGTCATTACATAAACAGTGAATAGTTATGATAGTGAATAAATACTGACTATCCATAAGCTACACCTTGTGTAGTTTGATACTAAGAACCTTACAGGGTGAGATTATTACTTCCAATTAACAGATGAGAAAGCCATAGTTTAGAGATTACTGACATGCCCAATGTCCAACAACTAAAACGTGGCAGAGCCAGGATTTTCATACAAGTCTCTCCAGCTCCAAAGCCCATGCTTTTCCCACTATACCAGTGGCTTTCGATGGGGGTGATTTTGTTCCCTACCTACCAGGGAATATTTGGCAATCTCTGACACATTTCTGATTGTCATTACTGGGTACTGGGGGGGAGGATTGCTATAAAATATCAATAGTGCCAATGTTGAGAAACCCAGCACTGTAAGTGTCTCAGAACAAACTATTCATGTGGCTTTAAAATTTTTTTTTTCTTACATAAAGCAGATTAATAGTAAATCTTGATCAATCTTGATTGTGTCACTTGGCAAAATAAATAAATAAATAAGTTGTAGTTTTTAAACACTGTTTTATCAATATCTGAACCTTTGAATTTAGCAGACCACACATTACAAAGGTGATTCTCAAGCTATTAAGACTAAGCCTCACTATGCTTAAATCTATCACAATCATCTAATCTCTGATAGTCATATACAGGTCTACATCTTAATCTCCTATTTCTCTATTGAGTTCCACACACTTTTTCAATTGCCTGCTGCATCTTACACTCAATATTTCCAAAGTAAACTTATTTGTCCTCCTTCAGGTCTTCTTAGGCTGCCTTTTTCTGCTTGGGATATATTATCCTCTCAGAGGTTAGAAACCCAGCTGTCTTTGACACCTCACTCTCTCTCATCCCCACATCAATGAGTCTCCTCTATATGACTCTAAAACTTCCTTGTAAGTGCTACATGGTGCCAACTGGAAGCAGAGCAGAGTGGTTAAAAGCTCTGAAACCAGGCTGCACAGGTCTGAATCTTGGATGACACATAAACGCTGAGTTATTTTGGGCAAGTCACTTATCTTCCAGTGACTATTTCCTTTTTTACAAAATGAATAGCAGTACATTATGGGATTCCAGAGAAGCTGAAAGAGTTAACAGATGTAAAACACTTAAGACAGACAGCATCTGGCACATAGTAAATACTCAATAAATATTAACTATTATCAACTTTATTATTATTAGCTAAACACAAGGTACTTTCAAAGGTTATCTTCTGAGAACTCAATTGGAAAAAATCAAGGAGTTAAAGAAAAACATTAAATTTATTTAGGGCTACAAAGCTACCATAAACACATCAAAAACAAATGTATTAAATAAAATGTCCTAATTTTTCTTAAAAAAACTTTAATAAAAAAGGGATAAGCCCTTTAAATACTAAGAGATTTTACAACAATGTGTGATTTTAAAGTTTTAGGAATCTCCCAAATACAATCAAGGTGCCCTGGATATAATCACAGGCCAACATGACTAGATTGTGATAGCAACAAAGAAAATAAATAGCATTTCTGTAGAAATAAATAGCATTATAAATGAAGAAAGAGTGTGTTCCTGGAAAGAAGATTGTCTTTCCTTGTGCAAGGAGTCCAAAGACACAAAATTTGGCAGTATTACCAACACTGTGTTCAAGAAAAAGTTGTTTCTGATCCCAAAAAGATCTTTTCCCATTGTGGAGAATGATTTCTTAGACAACTGTAGGTGGATGATATCAGCCGGGTCATTCAGCTCTTTCTCATTCTGATTCTACGTATCCAAAATATTATCACTTAATATTTGGTTTTCTATATACAGGCTGCAGAAACGGAATATGCTGATCACCAAAAATTATTATCTAGCCTAATATTTATATTTCTCAATGTAAATTAATGATCTAAATGCTACTTTTGATGCCTTAACCAGAAGCGATCCCTGCTTTTCTAAAGCATTTTACTTTTACTTCAACTATAACACTTATTTCATTTATTTAATCGCCTTACTGTTAGTTGTTTACATGTTTATCTCTTCTACCAGACTCTAAGTACCTTGAAGTATATGAATAGTCCTGGTTCCTTTTTTGTTTTCCAGTTTCCTACTATGGAAATTTGATTCTTAAATGTTTGATGAATAAATGAATAATAGCACCATGTGGCTATTCTCTTCCTAGTAACACACAAAGATTGTACTTACTTTATTCTTTTCATTTTGAATAATTTCTAATAGTTGGTCTATGTGCCCTTCATCTATGCATCTTTGGCCTGCTAACTGAAATAGGCCAAAATCTTCTTCTTTAAAGTCTTCCTCGTCTAGGATTTGCTGGCAAAAACAAAATAAACAAAAATCAAACATGTTTAGGCAAATAAGAATTCAATAACTACTTGATTTATCTCTAAAAAAAGTAAATCTGTTTAAAGCTAGGTAAGTTGCACATATGCATATACATGAAAATTAGGATTAGCCTAATAAATTCTTTAATGGAAGTATCAACTGTTTCAAAGAAATCTGTAATAAGGATCAGTATTAAAAATGTTAAAGGTTATTTAGACAAGTATGTCACTTGGAGAAATAATCCAATCTGCCTTCCTGTCATACTCTTTATTTACAGGTTAAAAACAGCAAGGATTAAAGAAGATAAACAATTTGAGTAACCGCAAATGTAATTAAAAATAATCTGTGCCCTTCCCATATTTTGAAAGGTATTTAACTTTACAAACGGAAAAAATTACTTACACATCTCTTTATTACAGACTGAAGTTCCTCCACTGCCATTCTTCGTTATTTTTCCTAGTTTTGATACTGAAATGTACTGATATAAAACATACTGTTAACTATCAGAGATATTGTACACTGCAGTATTAATAAGTGATATTTCATTCTGATAAATTATTAGTAAATATAATAAAATGTAGTTTTAAAGCTGAATGTTTTCACTGATAGTAGTATGTTAGCCTAAGGAAATAAAAACTCTATTTTAAATAAACTCCTGACACATCTGCCAAGTTTTCTTAAAAAGTATTGCTTATTGTGGTTTTGACAGATACATCCGAAAAAAGCCTCTAGAGCACTCCCAAGAAGATCGCAAATATGGACTACATAAAGTGCATTAAAAAAGCAAAGTATTTCATTTCCGAAAACATTTCCAAAAGGTGGGCCTGAAATCAGTTCTAATCAATAGGGAATTTTTAATTTTTTAGTGTCCCCCTTGACAAAAATTGAAGTCAACACAACTCACCCAAAGGGAGTGAAAGTTCAGATGCCCTCCACCCCCAGTGTGACAGAAGCACCCTTAAGAGATGCGGTCCCCAAAATAATCAACCCAGTGAAATCAAACAGCGACTCTAGGAGAACCGCGTTCCATTCCCGCAGGCCACCATTCCTCCCGGCATGAAGGCCCGGCTCCAGGCCCGCAGTGGGGCGTGAGTCCGCCGGGACCTCACGGCAGCGCGCTCAAGGGCGGATAAAACCCCAGCGCGCGTGCGGACGGCATCCAAGGGAAGCCATTTCCCCCGATTCCCGCCCGCCTGGGCGTTCGGACCCCACCACCTCGCCGGGCCGCATCCAGCAAGGCTCAAGGGTCGCCACGAGCCTGGGCCAGCCGGGACCTCCCTCTACGTCCACTTACCCACCCGGCCCCTGGCCTCTCAGAGTCCTCCTCCACCTCCGCGGGGCGCATAGGCCGCTGTCCCGGCCCCGCCCCGTCCCGCTGGTCCCGCCTCGCGCTACGCGAGCGGAGGCGGGGCCTCGAAGGGGACGCTTCGGCCCGTCCCAACCATCTGACGACGACGCTTCCCATGGCTGAGTCGGCCCGGCCTCCTGTGGGCTGCCACAAGGCCCAGGTTCCCCGCGCCCCTCGAAACCCCGCAGGTAAGCAGAAGGGCCTTTTCCCACGTTTGGACCCTGAGAACTGAGCCCCAACAGAGTTCCAGACTAAAGCGCACAAGGTGCCCCGGAAAAGCTGCCCCAGGGGGAGGGGTCTTCCGGCAGAGAAGGCCGAGCGCTTCTTCCCACCGCAGCCCTCCCGCCTTCTGGGAAACACCTGCGGCCAGACCCCCAACTCTTTACTCTAGCGTTCCAAGATTTTCCCCAGAATGGGCTTGTTCCATCTCTCAGAGCCTAGAGTTGGGGCCGCCAGGGTGGGCAAGTGACCAGGGCAGCGTCGGCCCGCCCTGTACAGCTGCCGGTGAACCTAGCAGTGGTCCTCCCACTTTTACTGCCCCGGTTCTTTGAGGTATCCGAGAACCTCTTCCCCTCTTGCCCGGGAGTGAACATTTGGGGGACAGAGGTTACCTGTAAAAGTACCCAGGTCTCAGATTTTTAGGAGTGCTTAACTATGCACCTGTGATAAAGGAGAAAATTCGGTTGCGAAAGAGATACATGTTAACCAGGAAAATTTGGGGAATAACTAATTAATTTACAAAAACAAATTGGATTCCCTTCCTATTTCATTTGATTTACACAGAATTGGAAATGAAATATGTGGAAAATAAGAAAAGATGGTATACAGTTTATATGGATAGGAATCTGTCCTATAACCTAGTGTGTTTGTGTAGAATTGAACAACTTTTTTTTTTGGTGGTTTTTTTTTTTTTAATTTTAGGTACTAAACAGACAAATGCCTTGCAACAAGATACTTCTAAAAGGTATGAGAACTTGACAACTGCATTTACTTAGCTGTTTATCTTGTATTAATTGAGCCAATTTTAGAAACAATGGGTGCTCCCATTAGAGAAAATTATTAAAAGAGAAAAATCTGGAAAGCACTGTAAATTCTCATGTAGACTGTTACATCCCCCTACTCCATACTTTAAGAGAACCAGATTAGATGCATTTAGTTTGCTGGTGAAGATATGAGTATCTGTAGAAAGTGTCTATGTGAATAAACATTCCTAACCAGGTACTCTTTTTCCACCTCTTTGGATACTTTCCTTTTTTCATTTTAATATGCCAGAGACTCCAAGAAACCTTTTCTGTTCCTTGCTTACATCATTTCCATATTTTCAACAAAAAGTTGTCTTGTACTGTCTCTTGGCTTCTCTTAAAAAGGCAAGATTTATCTTCTGTCACAAGTTTTCTAGACTAGGAGTAATATGATTGAAAAATACAATATCTAAGATTTTATGAAATATTGGCTTTGGCCTTAATTCTTTCAAAAATTATTTACTGGGTATAAGATATGCCAGTCCTATGTTAGGCCCTGAGAATATGGTTTTGAACAGAATAGTCACAATTCTTGTCTAGTGAAACAGAGAAATACCAATTAAATAATTATAAATAAATACATAATTACATATTGTGATAAATGCTATAAAGGAGGAAGAACGAATAACAGGAGGCCAATTTAGCTGGAGATTGGCAGGGAGGGTGGTGGGTTTGCAGGGAAAGACTTCTCTGAAAGTATTAAGCCATGGCCTGAGGGCTAAGTAGGCATTAACCAAAGTAATAGGGAGAGACCTGTAGCCAGAGGGGGCAGTATGTGTGAAAAGGAAAGTCTTGGTCATTTGAAGAAAGGAGAGATACCAAGGGTGATGTGCAGCATTCTGAGCAGGGGAAGAAAGGAGCATTGGAAAAGGTTAGAAAGACAGGATTCCATTCATACAGTACCTGGTAGGCTATGGTGAGAAATTTAGATTTTCTAAGTGCAAATGGGAAAACTTTAATAAAGTGGTGGAATTTAAGTGTAAAAATTTTAAGATGTTAGGGATGGTGATCATCTGAGAATGGAGAAATTGGATAAATTTGAGATCTGTTTTTGGAGAGTACAGGCATACCTCAGATATTGACAGGTTCAGCTCCAGATTACTGCAGTAAAGCGAGTTGTAATCTTTTTGCTGGTAGAGGGCCTTGCCTTCAATTTGTAAAAGATGCAACATCTCTCAAGTGCAATAAAGTACAGCACAGTAAAACGAGGTATGTCTGTTATTTCCCTGTGGAGCATGATTATACTGACTTGGCTTTAGGAAATACTGAAGAGTAAAGTTTAGTTAATATTGATAATGATGGTAATTTGCAACTCTCTTCAACACTGATCTGACCACAAACTTGAGGAGATTATATTTTATTCTCAGCACTACAATTTGTGGAAAATAATAAGCTGAAATGGATTTTGAGCAGTTCATCCAAGGTGATCAAACAATTAAAAATCTATAGGATTAAACAAAAAGTTGTTGAGGGAAGTGGTCCTTTGTAAATTTATTCCAACTGCAGAATACTTCTATATTCAATCCTAGTGAATACTTTTAAGCCAGAAATTAAAGAACTTTACAAAATTATAAAACAATTTCACTTCACACTAACTTTTTCATTTAAAAATATGTTAACGTGTACTGAGTATATTATTAAATGCTTTAAAATTTTCTCATTTTTAATCCTAATATGGTAAATGTTGGCAGATATAATGTACATAAGCAAAAGTTCTAAGAGTACAAAGGAGTGCTGAGACCAAAAAGTGTGAGGACCACTGCTGTACACCACACTACCTATCATTATTTCAGATAGGGCAGCTGTGAAACAAGGCTATCCATGGGAAGCAGCTGTAGATATCCATTAGTTAAGAACAGTGTGGCTGTTATGGCAGGCTTAAATAGTTAATGTTTAAATCAGCAATTCCTAATGCAAGTTTTGTGCTGACCTTAGTACATGGCATAGCTTTTACTGGTAGGCAGCAAAATGAGAAAAGTAAAATATTTTTCATAAAGCTAAATATAGTTATTTTAAAGAACAGCCTTTTCATTTGTGTTCATGTTTTATACTTCTTTGATGTAAGCATGGCCTTTATGAAATGATGGGAGAACAGGTGTTTCCACTTTTTTTTTTACACATACAATATCTGTTGAATTTATTGGATGAAGTCTTATGTCCCTGTTCTTTTTAAAAATTTACTTATTTATTTTAATTAGTTTCAAGTATACAGTACATTGGTTAGACATCTATATAGTTCATAAAACGATTCCCCCAGTTGCTCCCTGCCTCCCCTGGCCCTCCACCTAGCCATCATATTAATGCTAACTGCGTTCCCTCTGCTGTGCTCCTCATCCCCATGATCAACTATCAACTACTAATTTGTACTTCTTTAACCCTTCACTCCATTCTCCCAGTCCCCCAACCCCCCTCCCCTCGTCCATCACCAAATTGTCCACTATATTTGTGAGTCTGTTTTTTGATTAGGTTGTTCTTTTTGTTCCTTAGATTCTGCATACAAATGAAATCGTATGGTATTTATCTTTCTCTATCTGACTTATTTCACTCGGTGTAATAATCTCTAGGTCCATCCATGTCGTTGCAAATGGTAGGATTTCATGTTTTTCAACAGCTGAGTAATATTCCATTGTGTATATGAACCATAATTTCTTTATCCAGTTGTCTGTTGTTGGGCATTTAGGTTGCGTCCATATCTTGGCTATTGTAAATTGTGCTGCCATGAATATTGGAGTGCATAGAGCTTTCCGAATTATTGTTTTGGTTTTCTTTGAATAAATACCCAGAAGTGCAATTGCTAGGTCAAAAAGTATATCCATTTTCAATGTTTTGAGAAACCTCCATACTGTTTTCCATAGTGGCTATACCAATTTGCAGTCCCACCAACAATATATGAAGGTTCCCTTTTTTCCACATCTTGATTTATTGATGATAGCCATTCTCACAGGTGTGAGGTGATATCTCATTGTGGTTTTAATTTGCATTTCTCTGATGATTACCAACCTTGAGCATCTTTTCGTATGTTTATTAGCTATCTGTATTTCCGCTTTGGAGAAGTATCTATTCAGGTCTTCTGCCCATTTTTTAATTGAATTGTTTTTTTGTTGTTGAGTTGTATAAGTTCTTTATATATTTTGGATATTAACCCCTTATCAGACATATCATTAGTGAATATCTTCTCCCAGTCGGTTGTCTTATTGTTTTGTTGATGGTTTCCTTTGCTGTACAAAACCTTTTTCGTTTGATGTAGTCCCATTTTTTTCTTTTGTTTCACTTGCATGAGGAAATATATCCAAAAAGAAATTCCTGTTAGTAATATCAGAGAGTTTACTGCCTGTGTTTTCTTTTAGAAGTTTTATGGTTTCGGGCCTTACATTTAAGTCTTTAGTCCATTTTGATTCTATTCTTGTATATGGTGTAAGAAGGTGGTCCAGCTTCTTTTTTTTCCCCAACACCATTTATTAAAGAGACTGTCTTTACCCCATTGTTTATTCTTATCCCTTTGTCATATATTAAGTGAGCATATAGGCATGGATTTATTTCTGGGCTCTCTATTCTGTTCCATTGATCAATGTCTCTGTTTTTATGCCAGTACAATACGTTTCGATTACTGTAGCCTTGTAGTCTAGTTTGATAGCAGGTAGTGTGATACTTCCAACTTTGTTCTTCTTTCTCAAGATTGCCGTGGCTATTCGGGGTTTTTTATGGCTCCATATAAATTTTAGGAATATTTGTTCTAGCTCTCTGAAAAATGCCATTGGTATTTTGATAGGGATCTATAGATTCTATAAAGAATCTATAGATTGCTTTGGGTAGTATGACCATTTTAATAATGTTGATTCTTCCTACCCATGAACACGGGATATACTTCCATTTATTTGTATCTTCTTCAATTTCTTTTTTTCAATGACTTATAATTTTCTGAAAACAGGTCTTTTACTTTCTCGGTTAATTTGATTCCCTGGCATTTTATAGTTTTCGATACAATTGTAAATGGGATTGTTTTCTTAATTTCTCTTTCTGAAAGTTCATCATTGGTATATAAAAAATACCACTGACTTCTGAATATTTATTTTGTAACCTGCTACTTTATTGAATTCATTGATCAGTTCTAACAGTTTTTCGGTGGAATCTTTAGGGTTCTCTACATATAGTATCATGCCATCAGCAACTAACGAGAGATTTACTCTTCCTTTCCAATTCGATTGCCTTTTATTTCTCTTTCTTGTCTTGTTGCTGTGGCTAAGACTTCCAACACAATGTTGAAGAGAAGTGGTGAAAGTGGGCATCCTTGTCTTGTTCCTGATCTTAAGGGAAATGCTTTTAGCCTTTCCCCATTGAGTATGATGTTAGCTGTAGTTTTGTCATATATGGCCTTTATTATGTTGAGGTATGTTCCCTCTATTCCCACTTTGCTGGGAGTTTTTATCAAAAATGGGTGCTGGATGTTATTGAATGTTTTTTCTGTGTCTATTGATATGATCATATTGTTTTTATCTTTCGATTTGTTAATGCGGTATATCACATTAATTGATTTGCAGATATTGTACCAACCATGCATCCCAGGAATAAATCCAGCTTGATCATGATGTATGATATTTTTAATGTATTGCTAAATTCGGTTTGCTAATATTTTGTTGAGGATTTTTGCATCAGTGTTCATAAGAGATGTCGGTCTATAGTTTTCTTTTTTTGTAATTTCTTTGGTTTGGAATCAAGGTAATGGTGGCCTTATAAAAAGTTAAAGAGCCTTCTCTCTTCTTGAATTTTTTGGAATAGTTTGAGAAGAATAGGTGACAATTCTTTGAAAGTTTGGTAAAATTTGCCTATGAAACCATCTGGTCCAGGATTTTTG
>NW_011888803.1:13519923-13522615 GCF_000151845.1 Pteropus vampyrus
TTGAGTATGATGTTAGCTGTAGTTTTGTCATATATGGCCTTTATTATGTTGAGGTATGTTCCCTCTATTCCCACTTTGCTGGGAGTTTTTATCAAAAATGGGTGCTGGATGTTATTGAATGTTTTTTCTGTGTCTATTGATATGATCATATTGTTTTTATCTTTCGATTTGTTAATGCGGTATATCACATTAATTGATTTGCAGATATTGTACCAACCATGCATCCCAGGAATAAATCCAGCTTGATCATGATGTATGATATTTTTAATGTATTGCTAAATTCGGTTTGCTAATATTTTGTTGAGGATTTTTGCATCAGTGTTCATAAGAGATGTCGGTCTATAGTTTTCTTTTTTTGTAATTTCTTTGGTTTGGAATCAAGGTAATGGTGGCCTTATAAAAAGTTAAAGAGCCTTCTCTCTTCTTGAATTTTTTGGAATAGTTTGAGAAGAATAGGTGACAATTCTTTGAAAGTTTGGTAAAATTTGCCTATGAAACCATCTGGTCCAGGATTTTTGGTTTTGGGGAGGTTTTTGATTACTGATTCTATTTCAATGGTGGTAATCTATCAGTTCAGATTTTCTGTTTCTTCTTGACTCAGTCTTGGAAGATTATATGTTTCTAGGAATCTGTCCATTTCTTCCAGATTGTCCAATATGTTGGCATACAATTGCCTGTAGTATTTTCTTATGGTCCATTGTATTTCTGTGGAGTCCGTGGTTATTTCTCTTTCATTTCCGATTTTATTTATTTGAGTCCTCTCTCTTTTTTCTTTGATGAGTCTGGCTAAGAGTCTGTCAATTTTGTTTATCCTTTCAAAGAACCAGTTCTTGGTTTCATAAATCTTCTGTATTGTTTTTCTAGACTCTATTTCATTTATTTCCTCTCTATTCTTTAGTATTTCCTTCCTTCTCTTCAATTTTGGCTGTTTGCTGTTGTTTTTCTAGTTCTTTTCATTGTAAAGTTAGATTGTTTCTCTGAATTTTTTCTTGTTTCTTGAGGTAGGCCTGTATTGCTATGAATTTCACTCTTAGGACTGCTTTCACTGTGCCCCATAAATTTTGAGTCGTGTTTTCATTTTCATTTGTCTCTAGGTATCTTTTGATTTCTTCCTTGATCTCATTAATAACCCATTCATTGTTTAGTAGCATGTTATTTAGCCTCCATGTGTTTGTGTATTTTCCAGTTTTTTTCTTGTCATTGATATCTAGTTTCATACCAATGTGATCAGAGAGGACAGTTGATATGATTTCAGTATTCTTAAATTTATTGAGACTTGATTTGTGTCCTAACATGTATGTGGTCTATCCTTGAAAATGTTCCATGTGCACTTGAGAAGAATGTATATTTTGCTGCTTTGGGGTAAAATGCTCTGAAAATATCTATTAAATCCATCTGTTCTAATATGTCTTTTAGGCCCATTGTTTCCTTGTTGGTTCTTTGCCTGGAAGATCTGTCCATTGGTGTCAGTGGGGTGTTAAAGTCTCCAACTATGAGTGTATTGCTATCAACCTCTCTTTTTATGTCAGTCAATAACTGCTTTATGCATGTAGGTGCTCCTATGTTGGATGCATATATGTTTACTAGGTTTATGTCCTCTCAGTTTATCGATCCCTTTATCATTATGTAATGCCCTTTTTTGTCTCTTATTATAGCCTTTGTTTTGAAGTCTATTTTATCTGATATAAGTATTGCTACCCCGACTTTTTCATTTCCGTTTGCGTGAAATATCCTTTTCTATCCCTTTACTTTCAGTCTGTGAGTGTAGTTTGATCTGAAGTGGGTCTCTTGTAGGCAGCATATGCATGGGTTTTGTTTTCTTATCCAGTCGGTTATCCTATATCTTTTCATGGGAGCATTTAATCCATTTACATTTAAAGTGATTACTGATAGGTACATTGTTACTGCCATTTTATTATTCACATTTGTTATTTCTGTTTTCTTTTTTACCCCTTCTCTTTTTACAGAAGTCCCTTTAACATATCTTGTAATGCTGGTGTGTTGGTGATGAATTCCTTAAGCTGTTTCCTGTCTGGGAAGCTCTTTATCTCACCTTCCATTTTAATTGAAAACCTTGCTGGGTAAATGGTTGTAGATTCTTGTTTTTCATAACTTTGAATATTGCTTGCTATCCCCTTCTGGTCTGCAAAGTTTCCATTGAGAAGTCAGCAGACATTCTTATGGGGGTACCCTTGTAAGTAACCAGCTTCCTTTCTCTTGCTGCTTCTAAGATTCTCTTTGTCTTTGACCTTTGACATTTTAATTGCGATGTGTCTTGGTGTAGGTTTGTTTGAATTTCTCTTGTTTGGGACTCTGTGCTTCCTGAACTTGTGTGTCTAATTCCTTTGCCAGGTTAGGGAAGTTTTCTGTCATTATTTCTTCAAGTAGGTTCTCAGTCTCTTGCTCTCTCTCTTCCTCTTCAGGTACTCATGATCCAGATATTTTTATGCTTCATGTTGTCTCAGAGGTCTCTTATTAAACTATACTCATTTTTTTAAATTCTTTTTTCTTTTTGTTGTTCCGATTGGGTGTATTCTAGTACCTTGTCTTCCAGTTTGCTGATTCGATCTGCTGCTTTGTCCAATCTACCGTTGAATCCTTCTAGTGTATTCTTCATTTCCGTTATTGTATTCATTTCTGTCTGGTTCTTTTTTATGGTTTCTGTTTCCTTTTTTATGCAGTTGAGATTCTC
>NW_011888803.1:13522665-13523221 GCF_000151845.1 Pteropus vampyrus
GTTGAATCCTTCTAGTGTATTCTTCATTTCCGTTATTGTATTCATTTCTGTCTGGTTCTTTTTTATGGTTTCTGTTTCCTTTTTTATGCAGTTGAGATTCTCATTGTGTTCATCCATTTTCCCATAAGTTCATTGAGCATCCTTATAACTATTATCTTGAACTCTGTTTCTGGTAGGTCGCTTGCCTCCATTTCATTTAGCTTATTTTCTGGAGTTTTCTCCTGTTGTTTCATTTGTGTCATGTTTCTTTGTTTTCTCATTTTATTAGCCTCTCTGTGTTAGTTTCTATGTGTCAAGAATAATTGTTTCATCTCTCAGCCTTGGCCAGGTGGTCTAATGTGGAAGGTGTCCTCTGTGGCCCAGTGGCACATTCTCCCTGATACCGTATGCCGGGGGCTCTGGACGTGACCTTTGTGTGGGTTGTGTGTGATCTTATGTCGTCACCAAGCCTTTATTGTTGTTAGTACATCAGTGGATGGGATTAATTAACATTTAGGCTGACTAATTGTGGGAATTGGGTGCACTCACAGGGTAAGAGTTGATGTGTGGGGGCTGA
>NW_011888803.1:13524381-13527048 GCF_000151845.1 Pteropus vampyrus
TGTCCTCTGTGGCCCAGTGGCACATTCTCCCTGATACCGTATGCCGGGGGCTCTGGACGTGACCTTTGTGTGGGTTGTGTGTGATCTTATGTCGTCACCAAGCCTTTATTGTTGTTAGTACATCAGTGGATGGGATTAATTAACATTTAGGCTGACTAATTGTGGGAATTGGGTGCACTCACAGGGTAAGAGTTGATGTGTGGGGGCTGACCCTACTGAATGGGATTTGCCCTTGCAGGCTTGTGTACTTGTTGCAACCACCCTTTGTGTATATCACTAATGAGACTAGGCAGGAGTTGCTCCGTTGTGGTCTGGTGCCAGCCTCCAGATACATTGGTTTTGTGGCCCCGTAGGAGAGGCTCCCCTGGAGGCCAAAGTCAGCCACTGCTCTGATTGCTCAGTGCTACCCACTGAGAACTACAAAGCAATCCGCGGATGGTTGTTGCCTATGCTGAATCTATAGGTAAGTGGAAGAGACAACACGGTAGGCAGCGGTCGGTTGTCCCCCATCCCTGACCTATGGCAATTTAGCAGAGAGACCAGTGCTCCTCAAGGCCTGACACTGCCTGTCAGTTGCCTGTAAGTCTCTGAAACTAGATGAGCCTCTGGGCGATATGCATATCGGGTGGCGCAGGGACCCCGGGAGTCTCCTGGGTCTTTAGAGTAAATGTCCTCCTGCCACTGCAGTGTCAGTTTACGTGCCCACACTGTCTCTGTGGCTCACTGTACAGGCTTTCATTCATAGCAAGGTCAGCTGCTGCCCACACTGAGCCTAAATGTGCTACACCAGGACAAGAGCAGCTGCCTATCAATGTGCAGTGGGCACTTTGTGTATTAGATGGAGCAGGAGCTCAGGGAGTCAAGGCCTGTCAGGCCAGTACAGACCCCTGCATTCTCTTTAAGAGATATTTCAGCTCGTACAGGCAGCAGTGGTCAGTCTACAACTGTTTTCCTTGAAATGTGCTCATGCGCTAGCCAAAGTCTGTTGCCTGCGCCGACTCACAACCCCAGAGACAAGCAAGGCACAAGAGGCTGCTTGTCGATGTGCTGCAGGCACTTTGTGGCTTGGATGAAGCGGGATTTAAGGGAGACAAGGTCCATCTGGCCAGTACAGCTTCAGTTTTGCAACTTCTTTGCCTAAGTGTTCCCGCTGTAGACACAGATCACAGTGAGACCAGCTGCCGTCTGGGGTGGTCCCACAGACCCCTGCATTCCCCGGACGCAATATTGCAACTCTTGCAGGCAGCAAAGGTCTGATCACCGATGATTTCCATGCTGTGCCAGCCAGTTTATTGCCTGTGTGGTTTGGGAGATTAGGGGAGAAGCAATGAGCCGCCTGGGGCAATTTGTGGGTAGGGTGGGGCGGGGTCTCAGAGAGACAATGGCAGTTAGATCAATACAGCCTCAGTCTTGCTGCAACTTTGGTAACTGTTTGCGAGTTCCCGCAGCATAAGTCTTAGATAACAGCCAGACCAGTTGCTGTCTGGGACTAGCCCACAGGACCTTGATATCTGCCCAAGTTCAGCTAGAATCCCCTCTGGTTTTTACAGAGTTATTGGATTCTCCTGTTTCCTGGGCTGATACCCTGGGCTAGGGAGCCCCCAGATGAGAACAGGACCCCCTCTCCTTCAGGAGAGCCTTACTCTCCCTCCCGGTGATCTTCTACCACCTGCGGGTGTGGATCCAGCCTGATTTGAGACTTTGCCCCTCCTACCGGCTTCCATGTGGCTCCTTTATATTATCAGATGTTGGTGTTATGATCAGATGGACTTCAGGTGATTCTCCACGTTGATTTTTTTATAATTTGGTTGTAATTCCAATGCAGACCTGGGAGGAGACGAACCCTGCTTTTACCTAGTCCATCTTCTTCAGAACTCCTTAAAGTTTTAATGTCCTTATTTTTTCCTACTTGGCAGTCAGTTATTCAAATTGTTTTTGTAAAACATATTGCTTTGGGCAAGGAATTGGAGTGTAAAGTTTTGGAAGTCAGTGAATGTAGGGAGAAATGGTGAGTACATTCCAGGTCCAGATATGAGGGCCGAGGCAAGGCCCAAGAGGCCAGCAAATGTTATTCTAATAAGCGAGCAGAAACCAGCGCAGAAAAAGAGCAAATGCATCATCAAAATAATTGATATCTTTGGTCCTATGGTGGTGATTCTCAACCCTGCTTGCATACTAAGATTATCTGGAAGACTTTTAAGAAAATACCAATAACCAGGCCCCAGCCTCAGAGATTCTGACTTAATGAGCCTGCAGTGGAACGTGGGCATAGTATCTTAAAAAAAAAAAAAAAAAAACTCATCAGATGATTCTAATATGTAGCTGGAATTGAGAACCACTGTCCTGGGGCCATTGTTTGATCTAACAGCCTGTACTTTTTTGTTACATAATGTGTGGGGCAAGCAAAGGCTGACAGAATTCCATGGGTACCATGATAAGGACCAGCCCTTCCAGGAAGATTGCTGTTTTTCTAAACCACACAATCATGTCAGTGTAATTATTTAATAAGACTTTACAACAAAAGTAAGCAAACACTTCTTTGCAGATATGACTCTGTCCTGTCAAACTCGCCATCCGTTGACTTTTGAGACTTAATAAATTTTTACTTGTAAGAACAGCCAAAGTTGTATTTTTCCTCTCTAATCTCTTCTTTTTTCTAAGGATTTA
>NW_011888803.1:13527098-13541568 GCF_000151845.1 Pteropus vampyrus
CAATGCAGACCTGGGAGGAGACGAACCCTGCTTTTACCTAGTCCATCTTCTTCAGAACTCCTTAAAGTTTTAATGTCCTTATTTTTTCCTACTTGGCAGTCAGTTATTCAAATTGTTTTTGTAAAACATATTGCTTTGGGCAAGGAATTGGAGTGTAAAGTTTTGGAAGTCAGTGAATGTAGGGAGAAATGGTGAGTACATTCCAGGTCCAGATATGAGGGCCGAGGCAAGGCCCAAGAGGCCAGCAAATGTTATTCTAATAAGCAAGCAGAAACCAGCGCAGAAAAAGAGCAAATGCATCATCAAAATAATTGATATCTTTGGTCCTATGGTGGTGATTCTCAACCCTGCTTGCATACTAAGATTATCTGGAAGACTTTTAAGAAAATACCAATAACCAGGCCCCAGCCTCAGAGATTCTGACTTAATGAGCCTGCAGTGGAACGTGGGCATAGTATCTTAAAAAAAAAAAAAAAAAAACTCATCAGATGATTCTAATATGTAGCTGGAATTGAGAACCACTGTCCTGGGGCCATTGTTTGATCTAACAGCCTGTACTTTTTTGTTACATAATGTGTGGGGCAAGCAAAGGCTGACAGAATTCCATGGGTACCATGATAAGGACCAGCCCTTCCAGGAAGATTGCTGTTTTTCTAAACCACACAATCATGTCAGTGTAATTATTTAATAAGACTTTACAACAAAAGTAAGCAAACACTTCTTTGCAGATATGACTCTGTCCTGTCAAACTCGCCATCCGTTGACTTTTGAGACTTAATAAATTTTTACTTGTAAGAACAGCCAAAGTTGTATTTTTCCTCTCTAATCTCTTCTTTTTTCTAAGGATTTAAGAGAAAAAGCCTCCCTTTTTAGATACACACAGAAGCAATAGAATATAAACTCTTAACTGGTTAAAAAATTTCACCTCATTTTCTTCTCTCTAAGAATTTTTTCCTTGTGCTCTAAGTTCTGGAAATCAAAGAATCTAGTTGTAGCAGACTTTCTATGTGTACAGTGCAACAAGTAGCTTGTTTCCTTTTTGAAAAGTATTAGATCAAAAATAACAGCATTAAAAATATTAATTTAAATAGCAAAATAGTTGTTAGTGTTGTATTTTAAAACAATTAGCTATGATAAAACTTAAAAGTAGAATTTTTAAATTTTGAATAATCTTTTTTTAATTTTAGGAAAGAAGAACTGGAAGAAACTATGAGAAAGAAGATTGAGTTTGAGAGAAAAGCTCTACATATTGTTGAACAGCTTTTAGAAGAAAATATTACGGAAGAATTCTTAAGGGAATGTGTATGTGTTGAGAAATTATTACTTTTGTAGTATAAATTCTTTAAATCTGTGCAACCTGAAACTTCCTTGCATTATTGAAATCTTCGCAGGTATCATGGTATATAATTCATGCATTTTAAAATAATCAATTATGCATTCCTTGCATAATGATTTTAAATACACTAATGAAAAATAACATACATATTTTACCCCGTAGTAGTAGTTTTAACAAGTCTGCTAATCTAATTCGATTTTCATCATTTGCATTTATGATCCCAATGTCATTTTCCATATTCTATATGTTGTCCTATTTTAGTAACAGAAGATTAATGTTTTTGTCAATATAATTTCATTAATTTGGATATTCTAAAGACATGAAATACAGATCCTTTATGATTTAGCACATAACAATAGAATTATAAAATGCATTAATTTTTTTTTTGTTTTCACCTAACAGCTTTATTGAGTAAAAGTTTGAATGGAAATTCTGTTATATTCTCATAATCCTTAAGAGAAAAAAATGGAAAATTGAAACTCAGAGCTTCTATTGCAAAAATAATTCTTAGTGTGGCTCAGAGATTTTTCAAAACAAGAATATAAATATGACAATATTTAAATTTACATGAGTAACTGCATCAGAATCTGCATACATAATGACTGTAAAGAAGATAAACACAATTCAGAAATGCTTCGTTTGAAACAAATACCTTATATTACTCTCAAAAAGTTTTTCAGTCCATTCAAAAACAAAAACTTCAAAAATAATATTAAGATTTAAGGTTATTTGAACTGAAGATATCAACATAAAAATATTGTGTTAGCTTATAACTATCATGTCACCATTCTCTTGTACAGTTTTTTTTCGAAGCTGGAAGATTTTGCACAAAAATTTGTTTAGGAGTGTAAGTCACAATGACACCTTCGATATACTTCGTTTTTTAAGATTGTGCTTTAAAAATAGGTAAAATTATATCATATTTAATGTGGTTTTTTTGAATATTTTTTAAAAAGTAATATATACTATTAGTATTTTGCTTTGGTATTGCAATCACTATAGCACCATTTCTTCTTCCTGCCTCAGAATTATTTCATGAATTGTATAATCTACAAATTTGCATAGTCTGCTGTGGCAGAAGTTTTTGTTTTTTGTTCTTTTTACATAATTGCTCACATTGAGTACTACTATGTGTTGAGTACTTTTCTTAGTTTTTTTTCTTTATTTTCTCCTCTGATTCTGACATCAAACTTATGAGATAGGTACTATTGTTTTTGAGATAGGTACTATTGTTATCCCTGTGTTTTCAGATGAGATCTATGGGGCCTAGAGAGCTGATAAATGAACTTTTTCCAATAATCTGGCCGGGGGTGGGGAATGCCCCCTTTTATTTCATTACAGGGGAAATTTATCACACCTGCTCACTACAGAGATGTCGTGGATGAGCGTTCTATTATCAAGCTTTGTGGTTATCCCTTATGTCAGAAGAAGCTAGGAATTGTAAGTAATTTTTTTAAATATAGACTTTGAATTTTTATATCCAATGAAATACTTCGAACAAGAAAGAACAAGAAGTAAAACTGAGGTCCTGAACTAATGACATGGGTTAGCCAAAGATATGTTATATAGATAACTCAATCTTGTAACATAAGTTCAAATTTATTACTTGAATTCTTTTGTAAGCCGTGCTTTCTTTTCTTTAGGTACCAAAACAGAAATATAAAATTTCTACCAAAACCAATAAAGTCTATGATATTACTGAAAGAAAGGTAAGTTTAAAGACTGTTTTCAGTTTGGCAGTTAATATTTAATATTATACTAAATGCAATTCTAAAAATAACTGTTTAAAAATCTTGCCTTTTAGAAAACAGTCACATTAGAGGTTTTTCATTTATAAGTATTTTATTCAAGGTGTTTAAAAAAACTCTGCTTTTGCTTTAATTAATACTCGAACATTTAAAAATCAAAAGTGTATATTGGAACAAATTCAGGCAAGTAAATTGTATAACAGTAGAAAAGAAGAAACAATCACCAAGTGTAGACATTTGGTATATAACAACAGGAATATTGTGGATCAGTGAAGAAAGGATGGATTAATAAATAGTACCAACACAACTAGTTATCTATATGGAAGAAATGAAAATTGACCTTTATCTCAGAGTACATACAAAGGTCAATTTTAGTCTATTTAGGGATCCATGCATAAAAGACAAACCTTTTCAAAGACAGTAAGAGAGAATATTTTTATAAACTTGGACTAGAGAGAATTTCTTAAATAAGATAGAAAATTACAGACTGTAGGGGAAAAATTGATAAATTTTTCTACATTAAAATAAATGGTCATTAGAAGTTTTCAGAAAAGAGTGAAAATATAAGCTACAAATCAGGAGTTGTATTTCTCACATATCTGACCACAGATTCATAACTAGAATATATAATCTATAAGAAAAAGGCAAATAGCCTAATAGAAAATTTTATGGAAGGAACTTGAATGACTAATGAGTATATGAAAAGATACTCAATCTTATCAGTAATCAAGAAAATAGCAAAAACACACTGAGTTAAATTTTCATAGCCCCCAAATTAGCAAAATTATAAAAATCTGACAATATTAGCGACTCTATACTTCTGGTCAGACAATCTCTTTGAGAAGTTGTTTGGCATTATCAGATTTGTATATTCTTTATGACCAAGCCTTTCTATTCTTTAGTGTATATATTAAGGAAATTCTTGTTCATATGTTTATGAATGTTCCTAGTTGGATAAACAAAATGTGGTATATGCATAGAATAAAATACTATTCAGCTTAAAAAGGAGGGAAATTCTGACCCATGCTGCAACATTGATGAAATTTAAAGATATGCTAAGTGAAATTAGCCACCACAAAAGGATAAATATATGATTCTACTTAAATGTAACTAGAGTAGTCAAATTCATGGAGACAGAGTAGAATGGTGGTTGTCAGAAGAGGTGGAAGAAGTGTCAGAGGAGGAGGGAGTTATTGTTTTATGGATGTAGAGTTTGTTTTCAAAATTTGAAGAGAGTTGAGATGTATGGTAGTGATGGTTGCAGTGAGAATGTAACTTAATGCCACTGAACTGTACACTTAAAAATGGTTAAATTTTTTTGTATTTTGCCACAGTTTCTTTAGTTTAAAAAATTGTATAAAAAGATTCATAGTGACATTGCAGTGATATCAAAACAATGAGAAACAATTCAATTATCCATAAATAATAAAAGGTAGTTTACTCAATGGAATATAATACACAGTGTAAATGAATAAGCTACAACTATATGAATGAATCTCAAAAACAATTAAAAAAATGATGACAAGAATATATATAACTATGATTTTATTTAGGCAAAGTTTAAAAGGCAAAATTGAATGATAGATTTTACACGGATATGTGTACAAGTAGCACAAAAACTAAAGGAAAGCAAAGGGATGAGTAACACAAAATTTATGACAGTGGTTACCCTTTGGAGAATGTGGAGAGTGGTGCATTGGGAAGGAGCACACAGTGGCTTCAATGAATTATAGAGTCATGGGTTTTCATTCTTTTCTTTGAACTACATATTTATGTTTTATACTGTCCTGTACATAAATTGTGTTTCACTATAAGAAAAACAATAATTTGCTAGTTTTAAAATGTTCTTTTCAGTGTTTTT
Source organism: Pteropus vampyrus (assembly GCF_000151845.1). Lineage (NCBI taxonomy): Eukaryota > Metazoa > Chordata > Mammalia > Chiroptera > Pteropodidae > Pteropus > Pteropus vampyrus. Next base: position 13,532,044 of record NW_011888803.1, read on the forward strand.
GCAGCAATTTTTGTTATAAAGCGTCTAAGTTTTTCCAAGCACAAATTCCTAAAACTCCAGTATGGGTTCGAGAAGAAGAAAGGTAATTTAAATCATTATGTATACATTTGTTCATGTATTCTAAAAATTTCTCTCTGCTGTTTGAGATATGCAGAGAATAGGTCATTTTCTTTAGTATGTTACCACTGTATCCATTTTAATTGTGAAGAAATGGTTACTTTTTAAGCATAGCTATTAAGTATTGCATATACATGTTATTTGTAGTTTTAGCTTTAATCGCAAAACCTAAACTTTGCTTCCTGCTCTGCCAGTTATTTCTTTTAATTCTATTAATATAATAGTCCTGGAATAACTATGTTAAATTTTTTTTAAAAGATACTAGATCTTGGAATCCAGTTGAACTCACTTTGTCATTAGGAAACTATGTACTAAGGTTAAAAAGTTCAGGTTATTAATTCATTGAACCTTTATTAAAAATCTATAATTTTTAAATTTAAAGAGTCCCAGTTGAGAGTCATTTTTAGCAAAAAGTGTATGAACATTCCTGAGATTTTGCCTCTTGAGAAATGGTTAAACATTTACAGTATTTTAGTAGTTACTAAATTTGAGAGAATTTATTATTGCAAGGTAAATGGTACAGTAATATTTAAAAAATAACAAAAATTGTTATATAATTAAACCGTATTGTCTAGAAATTCCAAACAAAGGCTTAAATTAATGAGATAATGTCCCAAGTAATTCATGTTTGATAGAATATTATAATAAGGCAGCGTCATTTGTGGTAAAATAGGATTTTGTGTAATTATCTATGCTAAATAAAGTTAATAACAAATGTAATGAGATGCAAATTGACTAAAGATCTTGGCCTAAAAAAAAAACCAAAAGTCTTAGTTTTATGCCCAGGGTTATATGGTGCTACTGTAAGTTCAACTAGCATCAGTTGTATTGATGATAGTATATTAGCAGACGCTTTTGCATGATGATCCAATAGTGTGTGGTTTAGAATATGTAAAACATACCATCCTATGGCCTTTGTTAATTGAATTAAACATAAAGAAGACTAAATTGTTCATCATTTCTCTATCAGCCTATCTGACTTTCTTGTTTCAAGAAAAATATTGTATGTAGCATTGTCCAAGTTGACTGGGAAGCTGAGAGTAACTTTTAAACTATCACTCTTTTTCTCCTTTCTTAATATTTCTTTCACCAGAGCTGCCCATCGCCTCCTTAGCCCTATGTCAGCAACATGTTCTATTTCCCACTGTTAAAACTAGTGTTTCTTTAAATTATCTTTAACTTTGCTTCCAAAGATATCTTCTCTACTTAAATTTAGTCCTCTCATTTAGCCAATCCTCGTATCTGCTTCAACTACCTCAAAACCATTTACCAAACCATCTTTTCTGTTATCTCTGTTTTCTTCAGATATAGTTATTGTTACTTCCTTTAGCTAATTTAGAACAGTTCTTCCCTTTAACCTTTTCCTAAAATCTTTCCTCTGTTAGAACACCCACTTTTTTCCTAAAACATGAAGGCCTGTCACTTTATGTTTGTGTTTCCTGAAGTTCTACATTATCTATATGCCTTTATTTACTAAAAAAAAAAAAAAAAAAAATGAAATGGCCTTGGTTTCCCTAATCTAAACTAATCAATTTAAGTTACATTCAAAATATGTAGCATGTGCTTAGTGCCTGGCAGGCTACACACATGTATAAAGCCCAACCTGTAAATTTAAATTTAAATCTCACCGGGATGGCAAAACAAATACAGTTGATACTTATTCTAATAGGGACCTGTAATGTAAATTAGAATAAAAACATTGAGTTTTTATTCTATTTTATTACAATGTTATTTCAGCTGAGATGAAAAAATAAACTTGTAGGAGTAGGTTTGGGTGTTGGAAGTAGATAGGATGTCAGTTTGTTTAATGAATCCACTAGAGGTCACTGTGTTTTCACAGAGAGTGATATTTTATATGTGCTAATGATCAGAATTCTAGAATTCAGTATTCTTTTTAAAAAGGTTGTCTAGCAATTGTACATATAAGCTCAACAGAAATGTGATATTTTAAAGAAAGCCTATTCACATATGACGAGGGGTACAACATTCAGAACCTATTTGAAAGGGGAAAAAATGGCCTTTTTTTTAAATGGCAGCATTTAGTATTTAATGCTGAGATATTTTTATTAGCTTAAAGTGAGTCATCAATAAATAAAAAATTACATATTTAAAATTACAGTTATTTTATTAATATTAGTTTTATTAATAATCATAATATAAAAATAAGAATAAATTTTAAAATGCCCTGAGAGAATTAGATATTCTATTGCAATGACTACCACAATTTTTAATCACTAATAAATGCATTTACATATATCCAACATATACATAAAACTGAAACAGAAGTTTTATGGAATAATACTTATCCTTCATGAAAAACCTCTGATATTTTGTACTCTGTTGCTTTTGAAAAATGCTGGTAGCAGCCCACTTAATTCGTTGGTCCTGATCTATAGTTTTAAGAGCACTATTTTGTTGGATCTAGCTTAGGTTTTTTGTTGTTTTACTGTAGGAAAGTCTTATCAACACTAAGCCTCAGTTTCCTCATTTGTAAAGTAGAAAGTTGCATTTAATCTCTTAATTCCCTTTAGTTCTAATGTTTTACAGTTCTGAGTCAGTTAGTCACTGCTGCTATAGTGAACGTTTTCTAGGTAAGGAAATGTCTTATGTATAAAAATGATAAAAATTAAAATTATCGGTCTAAGACTAAGGAAACTTATACTACTACTTTGTCCTTGTAGGGAAATTTGTCTCATTTGAGAATGTAGAATAAAAGCTACTGACTTAAAGAATTTGAACTTTTCAGTCTGAAAGATAAAGACTGATAAAGGATTGGATCAAAGTTCTTAAATTATGAAGAAAAAGCTGGAATGTTTTATACTGTGTCCAGAACAACTTGAAGTTGACATCTGCCAGGACACCATGATCTTACACATCATTTGCAAGAAGAATATTAAATTTGACAGTTTGATCTTTCTTACATTATATAAATTTATTCATCAGATTCATAAACCCAAAAACCTATAGTGTCTCTTAAAATTTCTAAGATATTGTTTCATACCATAATAAGCTCACTATCTCATTGGTAAAAATATATAAATAGATTTAAGAACGTTTGAGACAAATTCATGAATTCTAGGTTCATATTTCTGTTGAGGCTTTGGAGTCAGAAAGGGCCTTAGAGGTTTTCTAATTTCATTTTTATTAAGGTATGAAAATAATATCTGGAGTATATTCTTAATGTCATAGAGAGCAGTAGTACTTCTCACAAAATGTCTCCTGATGCCCTGTCAAAGCCAAAACATTGACCTAGATGGCCTGGGTCATGACTCAGTATGATGCTTCTCATGTTGTGAGTTAGAAATTTTTTACCCACTTGGTGGCCAGAAACAGACCACATACAGTTTTGTTCCTAAATGTGCTTATTTAGATAGTCACACAGTTGCATTTATAAATTCCATTTGGCTGAGTGTAGGCTCTGACAGATCTTTGAAAGAGGGAAGTTTCTTGAATTGCAACCTTAAAAATCAGGAGTTAAAACTAAGAAGGAAGGACAAATGTTGAGAATCAAATTATGATTTTTTTAAAAGCTCAAATTGAGGTGAATGGTTAATGCTGACAGAGCTAAAAGCGCCATCATGTGGCTCAGGGTAGGGGATTTTCACACATATTTCTTGGCAATAAACAGTATAATCTCAGAGGTGCGGAAGCCAAAAACCTCTGCAGAACAACTTCTATAACCTCTTCCTGAACCTCCGTTGCTTGCTATACAGAGTAAAATCTTTCTGAAACAGGTTTTAACACGTCTCAAATATATTTGAAAAATTGCCACTACAGTGGTAATTGTAGCCTGCTGTTTCTGTTAGTTTACATACAGGATACCTATTCTAAGTGTTTCACACATGTGTGTACATATATGCACACAAGGTTTTTTGGCATGGTATTTCTACTTTTAGATTTACTATGCTAAAGTTAAACTTATTCATCTAATTTATACTTTAATGAAAATAATATGAAAACGTTTATGAAGAACAAGCTTGAAGGTATTCTTTAACATGATTTTTGTTTTTAAAATTGAGCTTATTGCAGTTAAATTGAGAATTATCTCCAGGGCAACATAAACTTTGAAAGGAATGGAAGATACTTGGAGCGAAGAAAAATGACAAAAAGCTTTTGAATTTCATCTAAGAAAGGATAGAAAAGAAAGCAGTGTACTTGCTGCCTTATTCTTTTTGAAAAAGCTCATAGCAAAAACCAAGTGAAGTTTTATATTGAAGTTTTTATTCCATCGTTAAATTCAGTTTATATTAGTGTCAAGTACTATTCTTCATTTTGTAGACTGAGAATCAGAGAGAGTCTTAAATTCACTCATACAATATCTAGAAACGTTTAATGTATTTTTTTTTTTTTTACTGTAGTCAGAAAAATGAAACAAAGGAGAGGAAAATAATAGCTGGTGAAGTATATTCAGTTCCTATGAAAGGGTTTATGCAAAGGTATCCTCAACTTTTTGGTGTCTTTTTCTGACTTTAATTAGAGGCAGCATGTAGTAGAAAGAGCTTAGACCTTGAAAGACCTGAATTCAAATAATAGATTTACTATTTGTTAGCTCTATTGACCTTAGGAAGTCAGTTAACCTCTCTAAGCTTCAGATTCCTGCACTATAAAAAGTTAATGTAAGTTGTGTGAAGATTAAATGAAATGGTATATAAAACCACCTAACAGAACATGTGGAAAAATGAAAAAGTTCTGGAGATAGATGGTGGTGATAGGTGCAGAACAATGTGAATATACTTTATTGCCACAGCAATACACTTAAAAAGTTAAAATGATAAATTTTGTGTCATACATTTTATCACAATTATAAAAAAACCTACCAAATAATAGGCACTTAGTATATTTTAATTTTCCCCTTGCCTTCTTTATAGATTGAATTTTAACTCTTAGTGTTTTTCTCAAAAACTATCAAGTTATATATTTGGAGATTTCTCATAAAACTATCTTAAATTGTCTGCATGATTTAGAATAATGTTTACATTTTGATACCCCTTGATTCAGCCATACTTAGACCTCATTCTTATTTGGAACAATTCTACCTCCAAGATCTTGAAATAAGAGCTTTCAGTCTCTGACCACAACCTCTATCTCATCTACAGCTATTACTCCTTAGTGTGCTTTGTGACCTCATTTTGACCTCCCGTCTCTACCTTACCTCTGTTCTAGATTGGCAGACCCTCATTAAATTTGTTGTTGTTTTTTTTTTTTTTTTTGAGCTCTACAGTTGGCAGTTACAGTATTGTCCTCTCTAATAATCCCAGATTCTTTCTCCTTTAACCTACCATGTCCACTTTTGTAAGTGTCATCCCTTTTTTTCTGTGCCTGGGTTGCTGAATATTTTAGGGTAAAGTTTTCAAATAAGACGATTAGCACTTTAGACAAGCTATATTATTTAATTCAGGCCTCACAGCATCCCTGGGTATGTATTGATGGTAGAACTGAGGCTCAGAAAGGTTTAGAGACTCATTTGGCTCATGTACTTTTGGATTTAAACCTAGATTTGTCTAACATCAAAACCTGCTTTCTTTGCATTCCTTTGGCCCTGTTCTAGTTCATTCTGTCTCCTCTCAACTTTGTGCTTATGTTTTTTTCTGCTTCTTACTGACCATGTGATACATGTTGACTTTTTTCCTCATTCCTTAGTAGATAATTTCACTGAAATGATTTGAGGGGATCCAGCAGAATCTCTTCAACATTATTTTCTTTATATGCTCTCGTTTCTCTGCCTCCTCATTGCTAATATAGTATCCTCTATGTTACTGATTCCATTCTTTTTCTCATCAAGGCTTTGCTTCATGATTTATTCCTGTTTTCTGTTTCTTTCAAGCTCTCTTTTCATACTGATTCTTTTCCTCTACTTTAAAAAGGAAAAAAATCCTGAAAAATATCCATTAAATTTAGCAGTCCTATGTAACTAGTGATGTTAGCAAGAGGCATTTCAGTAATGCCTGCAGATTCCAGGAGGCAGAGGGTTGATGACTGAATAGGAGATAAGGTATTGGAAATGATGAATGCACACTTCTTTAAAGAAGGCTTACAAGGAAAGGGGCAGGGGCCGTATGATTGCAAGACAGGGTTTAAGAGAGAGGATGGATTTGCTAAAAGGAAAACATACAAAAGGAAAGAAAAAAGGAAGAGGTTTGTAGAGTTAAAATACCTGAGTAAAATCCATAGGATTAGCCTCAAATGCCTTTACATACAATCAGTGTCGATCTTTATAGGCCCAGCTGAATCTGAAGCTTTTCTTTATTGGCTCAGCAGGAAGTTTGTCTTCTCTAATTTCCTGTAGCAGCTCATACAATACGATGCAACAGTATAGTTCTTATGAGCCATGCTGTCCGGGTTTGATTCCTGCTTTACCACTTATAAACTATGTGACTTTGAGCAAATTACTTATTCTTTTAGTATTCAAGATTTTTATCTATAACATGGGGATGATAGAGTAGCTACATCATTCTTATGAAGATTAATATTTGTAAAGCTCATAGAACTCACATTTTCCTCCTACTAAATTGTAAGGTCCTTAAGACTAGGAACCGATTCTTTGTATTGCTTAAGATACCCAGCATAGTCCATAGATATCATAGTTCATAATTTTATTTTGAAGGAATTTTTTGAATTATGGGATATACTCTGCATTTGCAGGTTAGCCATTTAGGATAAGAATCCTATTGAGAATCACTATCTATACATACTTTCTTCCCTACAGTGATATTCAGACCCAGTTAGGACCAAATGCCAGACAGCTGCATGGTCCTGAACCTTGATAATTTTAGGCAGGAAGACTTGGGTGGGGATGTGGGATAGAAAGAGTTAGAGATCTACAAGTGAAAGTGGGAGAAAGTAGTCAACAGACAATGAAACAGTTCTATTGTAGATGTTAGCATATTATTTAGGCCAAAAAAACTCTTAATGGGAGTTATAAATATCCCTGGAGCAGTCGAAGCTAATCACCACCCAAGCAGTGTCATTTGTTTTCTTTGAGCAACACTAAACCATGGAGCTTCTATGACTAGAGTTCTGTTGAGTGGGAAGAAGAAGAGTAAACAGAGCAATTTGGATGATTAGGAAAGAATGCGCCTTAATTGGCTGAGGGGCTAAAGAAGAAAAAAAAATAGAGTACATTTTTACTCTCAGGCACTCACTGGCATTGCCTTATTTTACCTTTCCCTTCCAAATTTTTTATTATCGGTCTTGGAGAATTCCTGAACTATGAGGGAATCTCTCAAGCTGGAATGGCAAATATTGATTTCATCCTATATGCCTCCTGACGTGTGATAACCGAGAAGGAATTCAATGGGAAAGCATGCTTTGGTCAATCATCAGTGCCTCCCTTAAATCCTAAGGAGAGGATTGCCAAGAGAGTCCATTCCCTGCATTGCCTCCTACACTTGAGACTGAACAAAAGACGAATGGATTATATGGGTAATAGTTATGTGATTGATGCTATGCTGTTTAATTATATAGGAAAATACTTGTAATTGACATTTTTGCCTGATAGCCTTTAAATGTCAAACTCAAATGACCTCTGGTTCTATATCCACTTAGCTTGACTTTAATGGAAGATTTTTGTAATATGGCCCTTGTTGCAGCTCTGTTTTGCCCTTTAAATGAGATTTATGCTTGTGCCTTAGCTTCTCTTTAGTACACACCTAGTTTCTTATATTTACTTTTTTTCCTGTTAATTGACTTTTAGAACAATTTTGGGTTCACAGCAAAATGGAGGAGAAGGCACAGATATTTCCCATATGCCCTCTGCCCCTACATAAATCATACCTTCCCCCATTATCAGCAACCTCCACCAAAATGGTATACTTATTACATGTGATGAGCCTACATGGACACATCATTATCACTCAAATAATATGCATTTAAGTTTTCTGCATGTCTTTTCATAACTTGATGGTTCATTTCTTTTTAGTGCTGAAAAATATTCCATTGTCTGAATATACAACAGTTTATCCATTCTCCTACTGAAGGACATCTTGGTTGCTTCCAAGTTTTGGCAGTTATGGATAGAGCTGCTATAAACATCCATGTTCAAGTTTTGTGTGGACATAAGTTTTCAGCTCCTTTGTGTAAATACAAAGGAGCATGATTTCTAGACTATATGGTAAGAGTATGTTTAGTTTTATAAGAAATCACCAAACTGTCTTCCAAAATGGCTGTACTTTTTTGCATTTCTACCAGCAATAAATGTGAGTTCGTCCTCACAAGCATTTGATGTTAGTGTTCTGGATTTGGGCTATTCTAATGGGTAGTGGTATCTCATATTTGTTTTAATTTTCATTTCTCTGATGGCATATCAGGTGGAACATCTTTTCATATGATTATTTGCCATCCATATATATTTTTTTCTTTTTCTTATATATCTTTTTTTTTAAAAAAAGCCCACAGCACCTGGTCTTCCTAGGTGGTCTCCCATCCAAGTACTATCCAGGCCCGGCCCTGCTTCGCCTCCGAGATCAGATGAGATCAGGCATGTTCAGGGTGGCATGGCCATAGGTATATATCTTCTTTTGTGAGGTATCTGTTAAGGTCTTTGGCCCATTTTTTATTTGAGTTGTTTGTTTTCTTACTGTTATAAGAGCTTTTTGATATTTGAATAACAATTCTTTATCAGATACATCTTTTGCAAATATTTTCTCCTAGGCTGTGACTTGTCATTTTATTCTTGTGACAGTATTTTTCTCAGCAGAAATTTTTAATTTTAATGAAGTCTGACTTACTAGTTCTTTCATGGATTGTGCCTTTGGTGTCGTAGCTAAAAAGTCACCTAGGTTTTCTCCTATGTATTCTTCTAGTAGTTTTGTAATTTTGCATTTTATATTTAGGTCTGTGATTCATTTTGAGTTAATTTTTGTAAAGGATGTAAGGTCTGTGTCCACATTCATTTTCTTGCACATAGATATCCAGTTGTTCCAGCACCATTTGTTGAAAGTCCGTCTTCTTTCCATTGTGTTGCTTTTACTCTTTTATCAAAGATCGGTGGACTTTATTCATGTGGGTCTATTTCTAGGGCTCTCTGTTCTGTTCCAATTATCCATTTGTTCTTTCTCCACTACCACACTATCTTGATTAATGTAGCTTTAAAGTAAGTCTTGGAAGTCAAGTATTGTCAGTTCTCCACCTTCGTTCTCCTTCAATATTGTTAGCTATTCTATTCTGGGTCTTTGCCTCTCCATTAAAACTTTAGAATCAACTTGTTGATATCCACAAAATAATTTGCTGGGATTATGGTTGAATTGCATTGAATCTATAGATCAAGTTGAGAAGAACTGACATCTTGACAATATTGAGTCTGTCTTTGATGAACATGGAACATCACTTCATTTATTTAGTTCTTTGTATTTTTACTTTAATGTTTTGTAGTCTTTTAGAAGGCACTTTTTCTGAGTCACTTTGGAAGTA